>NC_088222.1:54034829-54334829 GCF_036934945.1 Oncorhynchus masou masou
ACGTGTCTCTCTCTGTCTCTGGGTGTGACGTGTCTCTCTCTGTCTCTGGGTGTGTGTCTCTGGGTGTGACGTGTTTCTCAATTCAATTCAAGGGGCTTTATTGGCATGGGTAACATGTGTTAACATTGCCAAAGCAAGTAAGGTAGATAATATATAAAGTGAAATAAACAATAAAAATTAACAGTAGACATCACACATACAGAAGTTTCAAAACAATAAAGACATTACAAATGTCATATTATATATATATATATACAGTGTTTTTACAATGTACAAATGGTTAAGGACACAGGATAAAATAAATAAGCATAGATATGGGTTGTATTTACAATGGTGCGTGTTCTTCACTGGTTGCCCTTTTCTCGTGGCAACAGGTCACAAATCTTGCTGCTCTGATGGCACACTGTGGAATTTCACCCAGTAGATATGGGAGTTTTTCAAAATTGGATTTGTTTTCGAATTCTTTGTGGATCTGTGTAATCTGAGGGAAATATGTCTCTCTAATATGGTCATACATTGGGCAGGAGGTTAGGAAGTGCAGCTCAGTTTCCACCTCATTTTGTGGGCAGTGAGCACATAGCCTGTCTTCTCTTGAGAGCCATGTCTGCCTACGGCGGCCTTTCTCAATAGCAAGGCTATGCTCGCTGAGTCTGTACATAGTCAAAGCTTTCCTTAATTTTGGGTCAGTCACAGTGGTCAGGTATTCTGCCGCTGTGCACTCTCTGTGTAGGGCCAAATAGCATTCTAGTTTGCTCTGTTTTTTTGTTAATTCTTTCCAATGTGTCAAGTAATTATCTTTTTGTTTTCTCATGATTTGGTTGGGTCTAATTGTGCTGCTGTCATGGGGCTCTGTGGGGTGTGTTTGTGAACAGAGCCCCAGGACCAGCTTGCCTAGGGGACTCTTCTCCAGGTTCATCTCTCTGTAGCTGATGGCTTTGTTGTGGAAGGTTTGGGAATCGCTTCCTTTTAGGTGGTTATAGAATTTAACAGCTCTTTTCTGGATTTTGATAATTAGTGGGTATCGGCCTAATTCTGCTCTGCATGCATTATTTGGTGTTCTACGTTGTACACGGAGGATATTTTTGCAGAATTCTGCGTGCAGAGTCTCAATTTTGTGTTTGTCCCATTTTGTGAAGTCTTGGTTGGTGAGTGGACCCCAGACCTCACAACCATAAAGGGCAATGGGCTCTATGACTGATTCAAGTATTTTTAGCCAAATCCTAATTGGTATGTTGAGATTTATGTTCCTTTTGATGGCATAGAATGCCCTTCTTGCCTTGTCTCTCAGATCGTTCACAGCTTTGTGGAAGTTACCTGTGGCGCTGATGTTTAGGCCAAGGTATGTATAGTTTTTTGTGTGCTCTAGGGCAACAGTGTCTAGATGGAATTTGTATTTGTGGTCCTGGTGACTGGACCTTTTTTGGAACACCATTATTTTTGTCTTACTGAGATTTACTGTCAGGGCCCAGGTCTGACAGAATCTGTGCATAAGATCTAGGTGCTGCTGTAGGCCCTCCTTGGTTGGTGACAGAAGCACCAGATCATCAGCAAACAGCAGACATTTGACTTCAGATTCTAGTAGGGTGAGGCCGGGTGCTGCAGACTTTTCTAGTGCCCGTGCCAGTATGTTGAAGAGGGTGGGGCTTAAGCTGCATCCCTGTCTAACCCCACGACTCTGTGAAGAAATTTGTGTGTTTTTTGCCAATTTTAACCGCACACTTGTTGTTTGTGTACATGGATTTTATGATGTCGTATGTTTTACCCCCAACACCACTTTCCATCAGTTTGTATAGCAGACCCTCATGCCAAATTGAGTCGAAGGCTTTTTTGAAATCAACAAAGCATGAGAAGACTTTGCCTTTGTTTTGGTTTGTTTGGTTGTCAATTAGGGTGTGCAGGGTGAATACATGGTCTGTTGTACGGTAATTTGGTAAAAAGCCAATTTGACATTTGCTCAGTACATTGTTTTCATTGAGGAAGTGTACGAGTCTGCTGTTAATGATAATGCAGAGGATTTTCCCAAGGTTACTGTTGACGCATATTCCACGGTAGTTATTGGGGTCGAATTTGTCTCCATTTTTGTGGATTGGGGTGATCAGTCCTTGGTTCCAAATATTGGGGAAGATGCCAGAGCTAAGGATGATGTTAAAGAGTTTTAATATAGCCAATTGGAATTTGTTGTCTGTATATTTGATCATTTCATTGAGGATACCATCAACACCACAGGCCTTTTTGGGTTGGAGGGTTTTTATTTTGTCCTGTAACTCATTCAATGTAATTGGAGAATCCAGTGGGTTCTGGTAGTCTTTAATAGTTGATTCTAAGATCTGTATTTGATCATGCATATGTTTTTGCTCTTTATTCTTTGTTATAGAGCCAAAAAGATTGGAGAAGTGTTTTACCCATACATCTCCATTTTGGATAGATAATTCTTTGTGTTGTTGTTTGTTTAGTGTTTTCCAATTTTCCCAGAAGTGGTTAGAGTCTATGGATTCTTCAATTACATTGAGCTGATTTCTGACATGCTGTTCCTTCTTTTTCCGTAGTGTATTTCTGTATTGTTTTAGTGATCCACCATAGTGAAGGCGTAGGCTCAGGTTTTCTGGGTCTCAATGATTTTGGTTGGACAGGTTTCTCAATTTCTTTCTTAGATTTTTGCATTCTTCATCAAACCATTTGTCATTGTTGTTAATTCGGTTTTCTATTTGAGATTTTTAGATTTGATAGGGAAGCTGAGAGGTCAAATATACTGTTAAGATTTTCTACTGCCAAGTTTACACCTTCACTATTACAGTGGAACGTTTTACCCAGGAAATTGTCTAAAAGGGATTGAATTTGTTGTTGCCTAATTGTTTTTGGTAGGTTTCCAAACTGCATTCCTTCCATCTATAGCATTTCTTAATGTTATTCAGTTCCTTTGGCTTTGATGCCTCATGATTGAGTATTGCTCTGTTTAGGTAGACTGTGATTTTGCTGTGGTCTGATAGGGGTGTCAGTGGGCTGACTGTGAACGCTCTGAGAGACTCTGGGTTGAGGTCAGTGATAAAGTAGTCTACAGTACTACTGCCAAGAGATGAGCTATAGGTGTACCTACCATAGGAGTCCCCTCGAAGCCTACCATTGACTATGTACATACCCAGCGTGCGACAGAGCTGCAGGAGTTGTGACCCGTTTTTGTTGGTCATGTTGTCATAGTTGTGCCTAGGGGGGCATACGGGGGAGGGAATGCTATCACCTCCAGGCAGGTGTTTGTCCCCCTGTGTGCTGAGGGTGTCAGGTTCTTGTCCGGTTCTGGCATTTAGGTCGCCACAGACTAGTACATGTCCCTGGGCCTGGAAATGATTGATTTCCCCCTCTAGGATGGAGAAGCTGTCTTCATTAAAATATGGGGATTCTAGTGGGGGGATATAGGTAGCACACAGGAGGACATTTTTCTCTGTTAGGATCATTTCCTTTTGAATTTCTAGCCAAATGTAGAATGTTCCTGTTTTGATTAATTTAACGGAGTGAGTTAGGTCTGCTCTATACCAAATTAGCATACCCCCTGAGTCCCTTCCCTGTTTCACACCTGGTAGTTTGGTGGATGGGACTACCAGCTCTCTGTAACCTAGAGGGCATCCAGTGGGTCTGTCTCCTCTATACCAGGTTTCTTGCAGGATGACAATGTCTGTATTACCGATTTCTTTGGTGAAGTCCGGGTTTCTGCTCTTCAGGCCAAAGGCAGATGACCTCAGGCCTTGGATATTCCAGGATGAGATAGTGAAGGCTTTTTGTTCCATAGAGTGTCCAATGTTGTTGGTTGTGGTTTGGCCTCAGGCCAGTAAGTGTGAGCAGAGCCTGCTGAGCATCTGGTACATGCCATTGGCTTGGGCGAGTGTGAGAGTGGGGGTTGGGACTGTTTGCCCACTCACTACCTGGGCGTATGTGTGGCTTCCATGTTGAGGCCCTCTTTGCGGGGGTGGGGTGCATGGGGTGGGCAGGAGTGGCATAGGTCTGATCTGAGGGGGTCTAAATGGGGTGTGGGCATGGTTGACGTGGGGGGGTGTTGATTGGTTGGGGTAGGGGTGTGGATGTGTCTGGGTGTGCGGTTTTCTGGATGTAATTCCTCTTGGCGTGGGTCCTCTATGTGTAGGTCCAGGAGGGGTCCTGCAGGTCTGGGAGGGGGTCTCGCTGGTCTCGGTGGGGTGTCTATTGATCTGTTGCTCCTGTGTGAAGTGTTGGGGATACGTTTGAGAGCGATGTCCTTTAGAGTTCGGGCAAAGATGGGCACTGCTGCCTTGTAGAGGTGGACCTGGTCATAGAGGCTGTTCAAGTCCAGGGTGGAGTGGTGGGCCAGGAAAACGTTTGGTTTTGAGGCACAGTCACGGGAAATACTTGCGTTTACCCGCTGTATTGTGGCAGGGTGGAAGTCTTTTCGTGGTAGCAGGGTGGAGATAACCACTTGTGCGTTGGGGAAAGTAGAAGAAGCCTTTTCAATCACTCCCTTCAGTGCTGTGGCCACTCTTTCCTGCTGTGCCCTCAGGTCGTTTGTGCCTGTGTGTATTATTATGTGGCTGGGTGAGCCTAGTTTGGCCTCTCTCTGTCTCTGGGTGTGACGTGTCTCTCTCTGTCTCTGGGTGTGGCGTGTCTCTGGGTGTGGCGTGTCTCTCTCTGTCTCTGGGTGTGACGTGTCTCTCTGTCTCTGGGTGTGTCTCTCTGTCTCTGGGTGTGACGTGTGTCTCTCTCTGTCTCTGGGTGTGGCGTGTCTCTGGGTGTGGCGTGTCTCTGGGTGTGGCGTGTCTCTCTCTGTCTCTGGGTGTGACGTGTCTCTCTGTCTCTGGGTGTGGCGTGTCTCTCTCTGTCTCTGGGTGTGACGTGTCTGTCTCTGGGTGTGACGTGTCTCTCTCTGTCTCTGGGTGTGACGTGTCTCTCTCTGTCTCTGGGTGTGACGTGTGTCTCTCTCTGTCTCTGGGTGTGGCGTGTCTCTGGGTGTGGCGTGTCTCTGGGTGTGGCGTGTGTCTCTCTGTCTCTGGGTGTGACGTGTGTCTCTCTGTCTCTGGGTGTGACGTGTGTCTCTCTGTCTCTGGGTGTGACGTGTGTCTCTCTTTCTCTGGGTGTGACGTGTGTCTCTCTCTGTCTCTGGGTGTGGCGTGTCTCTCTCTGTCTCTGGGTGTGGCGTGTCTCTGTCTCTGGGTTTGGCGTGTCTCTCTCTGTCTCTGGGTGTGGCGTGTCTCTGTCTCTGGGTGTGGCGTGTGTCTCTCTGTCTCTGGGTGTGGCGTGTCTCTCTCTCTGTCTCTGGGTGTGACGTGTGTCTCTCTCTGTCTCTGGGTGTGACGTGTGTCTCTCTCTGTCTCTGGGTGTGACGTGTGTCTCTCTGTCTCTGGGTGTGACGTGTGTCTCTCTCTGTCTCTGGGTGTGACGTGTGTCTCTCTCTGTCTCTGGGTGTGACGTGTGTCTCTCTCTGTCTCTGGGTGTGGCGTGTCTCTCTCTGTCTCTGGGTGTGGCGTGTGTCTCTCTGGGTGTGGCGTGTCTCTCTCTGTCTCTGGGTGTGGCGTGTCTCTCTCTGTCTCTGGGTGTGGCGTGTCTCTCTCTGTCTCTGGGTGTGGCGTGTCTCTCTCTGGGTGTGGCGTGTCTCTCTCTGTCTCTGGGTGTGGCGTGTCTCTCTCTGTCTCTGGGTGTGGCGTGTCTCTCTCTGTCTCTGGGTGTGGCGTGTCTCTCTCTGTCTCTGGGTGTGGCGTGTGTCTCTCTCTGTCTCTGGGTGTGACGTGTGTCTCTCTCTGTCTCTGGGTGTGGCGTGTGTCTCTCTCTGTCTCTGGGTGTGACGTGTGTCTCTCTCTGTCTCTGGGTGTGACGTGTGTCTCTCTCTGTCTCTGGGTGTGACGTGTGTCTCTCTCTGTCTCTGGGTGTGACGTGTGTCTCTCTCTGTCTCTGGGTGTGACAGGTGAGGAACCTGTGCTACATGGTCACGCGGCGGGAGAAGATGAAGAGTTCCCTGTGTGACCTCCAGGAGAAGATTTTCCACCTGCAGATCCAGCTGCTGGAGGAGGACCTAGCTGGAGGTGAGTGGCACAAAACACGCACACCCGCACACACACCATCAGAGAGCTCAAGCACAAGCCACCAGCTGCAGTGTGGGGCTGTGTTCGGCAGAAGCAGACATACATACAGTATTACACTGCTGTGACTTCCTTCCTGTTATAACCTCAGAGGGTGAATTCAGGACAGCAGTGTGTGGCCCTGTTCTAATACTTTCAAAATGCACCCTTATCTCCTTGTTCAATATTTTAAACATGCATCCTTCCCTCCTTGAGGTAATATGGGAATGGGATGGAGCCCTTGGTCATGATTTAGGGAATACTTCAGGTTTCCATTCCATTCCCATGTGACTTCAAGGAGGGAGAGAGGGAAGGAAAGAATGTGTTGGGAGTCTAGAACCCGTCGTGACAGGCTTACTGATGGTTATTGTGAGCTGGCAGGGGAGGGAGGGAGACAGAGATTCATAGAGAAGAGGAGGGAGAGAGTACCTGACCACTGTGACTGACCCAGACTTAAGGAAAGCTTCTGACTATGCACAGACTCAGTGAGCATAGCCTTGCTATTGAGAAAAGCCGTCGTAGGCAGATCTGTCTCTCAAGAGAAGACCGGCTATGTGCACTGCCCACAAAATGAGGTGGAAACTGAGCTGCACCTCCTGCCCAATGTATGACGATATTAGTGATACATATTTCCCTCAGATTACACAGATCCACAAGAAATTCAAAAAACAAACCCAATTTTGATAAACTCTCATATCTATTGGGTGAAATACCAGTGTGCCATCACAGCAGCAAGATGTGTGACCTGTTGCCTCAAGAAAAGGGCAACCAGTGAACAAACACCATTGTAAATACAACCTGTATTTGTTTATTTATTTTACCTTTTGTACTTCAACTATTTGCACATCGTTACAACACTGTACATAGACATAATATGACGTTTGTCTTTTATTCTTTTGGAACTTCTGTGAGTGTGATGTTTAGTGTTAATTTTTGTTTATTTCACTTTTGTTTATTATCTACTTCAATTGCTTTGGCAATGTTAACATGTTTCCCATGCCAATAAAGCCCTTACATTGAAATTGAATTGAGAGAGCGAGAGCGAGCGCGATGTGGAGGCAAAGAGAGGGATATGAGAGAGGTCGCCCAGTCATTGATACTGACAGCCCCACCTTTCTCCATCTAAGAGAGGGATATGAGAGAGGTCGCCCAGTCATTGATACTGACAGCCCCACCTTTCTCCATCTAAGAGAGGGATATGAGAGAGGTGAGTCATTGATACTGACAGCCCCACCTTTCTCCATCTAAGAGAGGGATATGAGAGAGGTCCCAGTCATTGATACTGACAGCCCCACCTTTCTCCATCTAAGAGAGGATATGAGAGAGGTATGCCCTGACAGCCCCACCTCTCCATCTAAGATACTCATTGACAGCCCCACCTTTCTCCATCTAAGAGAGGGATATGAGAGAGTCATTGATACTGACAGCCCCACCTTTCTCCATCTAAGAGAGGGATATGAGAGAGGTCACCCAGTCATTGATACTGACAGCCCCACCTTTCTCCATCTAAGAGAGGGATATGAGAGAGGTCACCCAGTCATTGATACTGACAGCCCCACCTTTCTCCATCTAAGAGAGGGATATGAGAGGTCGCCCAGTCATTGATACTGACAGCCCCACCTTTCTCCATCTAAGAGAGGGATATGAGAGAGGTCACCCATACCTTTCTCCATCTAAGAGAGGGATATGAGGAGGTCACCCAGTCATTGATACTGACAGCCCCACCTTTCTCCATCTAAGAGAGGGATATGAGAGGTCGCCCAGTCATTGATACTGACAGCCCCACCTTTCTCCATCTAAGAGAGGGATATGAGAGAGGTCACCCAGTCATTGATACTGACAGCCCCACCTTTCTCCATCTAAGAGAGGGATATGAGAGAGGTCACCCAGTCATTGATACTGACAGCCCCACCTTTCTCCATCTGAGGGATATGAGAGAGGTCACCCAGTCATTGATACTGACAGCCCCACCTTTCTCCATCTAAGAGAGGGATATGATACTGATACACAGCCCCACCTTTCTCCATCTAAGAGAGGGATATGAGAGAGGTCACCCAGTCATTGATACTGACAGCCCCACCTTTCTCCATCTAAGAGAGGGATATGAGAGAGGTCACCCAGTCATTGATACTGACAGCCCCACCTTTCTCCATCTAAGAGAGGGATATGAGAGAGGTCGCCCAGTCATTGATACTGACAGCCCCACCTTTCTCCATCTAAGAGAGGGATATGAGAGAGGTCGCCCAGTCATTGATACTGACAGCCCCACCTTTCTCCATCTAAGAGAGGGATATGAGAGAGGTCGCCCAGTCATTGATACTGACAGCCCACCTTTCTCCATCTAAGATATGAGAGAGGTCGCTGATACACAGCCCCACCTTTCTCCATCTAAGAGAGGGATATGAGAGAGGTCGCCCAGTCATTATGATACTGACAGCCCCACCTTTCTCCATCTAAGAGAGGGATATGAGAGAGGTCACCCAGTCATTGATACTGACAGCCCCACCTTTCTCCATCTAAGAGAGGGATATGAGAGAGGTCTCATTGATACACAGCCCCACCTTTCTCCATCTAAGAGAGGGATATGAGAGAGGTCACCCAGTCATTGATACTGACAGCCCCACCTTTCTCCATCTAAGAGAGGGATATGAGAGAGGTCGCCCAGTCATTGATACTGACAGCCCCACCTTTCTCCATCTAAGAGAGGGATATGAGAGAGGTCGCCCAGTCATTGATACTGACAGCCCCACCTTTCTCCATCTAAGAGAGGGATATGAGAGAGGTCGCCCAGTCATTGATACTGACAGCCCCACCTTTCTCCATCTAAGAGAGGGATATGAGAGAGGTCGCCCAGTCATTGATACTGACAGCCCCACCTTTCTCCATCTAAGAGAGGGATATGAGAGAGGTCGCCCAGTCATTGATACTGACAGCCCCACCTTTCTCCATCTAAGAGAGGGATATGAGAGAGGTCGCCCAGTCATTGATACTGACAGCCCCACCTTTCTCCATCTAAGAGAGGGATATGGAGATAGTCATTATGATAGACAGCCCCACCTTTCTCCATCTAAGAGAGGGATCGCCCAGTCATTGATACTGACAGCCCCACCTTTCTCCATCTAAGAGAGGGATATGAGAGAGGTCACCCAGTCATTGATACTGACAGCCCCACCTTCCTCCATCTAAGCGAGCAGGGTGCAGGCAGAGGGCCCGGTCTTCTGCGTCCCAAATGGCGGCCTACTCCCTTCCTAGTGTGTGCAACTTTTGACCAGGGCCCATGGGTGCCCTGGTGAAAAGTAGTGCTCCACATAGGGTGTAGGGTGCCATTTGGGCTGCAAGCCAGTGAAAGCAGTGTGTTCTCTCTGTCCCCTCCCCCGGCTGTGTGTGGACCGCTCATTTCCATGTGTGAATAGATATGGCTGCTTAGCGCCGGGCAGCCAACGCAGGCCCCTGATAGCGCTGAGAAGTGGGAGGTCCTACTACACATCAGCGGGCTTTGAGGCTCAGTAATGATGAACACTGCAAACTGAGTCCCGGCTGGAGAGACTCGCAAAACTCCCCAGGCTAACACACACACACACACACACACACACACACACACACTGACAAGCGTGCCACACAGACATAGGTAAAAGGACACACACACACACACACACACTGACAAGCGTGCCACACAGACATAGGTAAAAGGACACACACGCGCAAGGACTCTCACAACCGCATACACACGCTTCCTTTTCCACACACAGACAGATCCCACTCCAACACACACCTGAACTAACATAGCCAATTCCTCTTTCAAATATGTAATATGCACATAAATTCCCACCCAAACCCCACCCCTCCCCTTTTCCAAGACACACACACTTCTTTCTCTAGTTTCTCCTTAAGACTCTAGAGAGTCCTGGCTAGTTACTCTGTAACCGGGTGGCTCGTTTCCCATATTCCTCCTGACAGACACACAGGGGAAACCCTCCGACTCTTTGCTCTGGGGCCTTTACTTGGCCAAGTGGAGTAGTGTGTGAAGACTATTGTCACGCCTGTGAGGGGTTACTATGGGACCAGTACTGGGGCCAGAGGGAGGACATGGACACTGCAGGTTACTACCACTACACCACAACTACTCACATGACTGGGGGCTGTAATGGAGTCAGGGAGAGTCCTAAATGGCACCCTGTTCCCTATGGGCCCTGGTCAAAACTGTTGCGTTATAGAGAGCATAGGGTGCATTCTTGGAATGCAGATTTTTATCTGTCTCGGGATATCCTACATTCAAGTCTAGCCTTAAAGGTTCCTTTCTACTGGCTTACCTTCCTGTAGACGTGTGTGGAGGGGACTCTGGGCTGAGCTCTCTGTCTTATAGAGAGAGAAGGAGAGGAAGTGGTAGAGGGAGCAGGAGAGAGAAGGAGAGGAAGTGGTAGAGGGAGCAGGAGAGAGGAGAGGAAGTGGTAGAGGGAGCAGGAGAGAGAAGGAGAGGAAGTGGTAGAGGGAGCATGAGAGAGAAGGAGTGGAAGTGGTAGAGGGAGCATGAGAGAGAAGGAGAGGAAGTGGTACAGGGAGCATGAGAGTGAAGGAGAGGAAGTGGTAGATGGAGCATGAGAGTGAAGGAGAGGAAGTGGTAGAGGGAGCATGAGAGTGAAGGAGAGGAAGTGGTAGATGGAGCATGAGAGTGAAGGAGAGGTAGAGGGAGCATGACAGAGAAGGAGAGGAAGTGGTAGATGGAGCATGAGAGTGAAGGAGAGGTAGAGGGAGCATGACAGAGAAGGAGAGGAAGTGGTAGAGGGAGCATGAGAGAGAAGGAGAGGAAGTGGTAGAGGGAGTGTAAAGAAGCTCTGGCGTCGTGCTAATGAGCGCAGGTAAGAAGTGGGGCACGGTGCAACAAACACACACACACACAAACTTACACACTCTCTCTTTTACACACACACACACACACACACACACACACACCGCAGCTGAGTGCTCCCAGAAAGAGAGGAAATTAACCACACACTTCAAAAAGACGAATCCCTTGGAGGCACTGCACCTAACTGACAACGGCAGAAAATGTAAATGAGAGGAGAGAGGGGGGAGGGGGAGAAGTGTGATAGGGGGAGAGGGAGAAGTGTGATGGGGGGAGAGGGAGAAGTGTGATGGAGAGGGAGAAGTGTGATGGGGGGAAAGAGGGAGTAGTGAGAGGGGGAAAGAGGGAGTAGTGAGAGGGGGAAAGAGGGAGTAGTGAGAGGGGGGAAAGAGGGAGTAGTGAGAGGGGGAAAGAGGGAGTAGTGAGAGGGGGAAAGGGAGAGGGGGGGAGAGGGAGAGGGGGGAAAGAGGGAGCAGTGAGAGGGGGGGGAGAGGGAGAAGTGTGATGGGGGAAGAGGGAGAAGTGTGATGGGGGGAAGAGGGAGAAGTGTGATAGGGGGAGAGAGGGAGAAGTGCGATAGGGGGAAAGAGGGAGTAGTGAGAGGGGGAAAGAGGGAGAAGTGCGATATGGGGGAGAGGGAGAAGTGTGATAGGGGGAGAGGG
The DNA here is from genome assembly GCF_036934945.1 of Oncorhynchus masou masou. Lineage (NCBI taxonomy): Eukaryota > Metazoa > Chordata > Actinopteri > Salmoniformes > Salmonidae > Oncorhynchus > Oncorhynchus masou. The sequence continues at coordinate 54,046,409 of NC_088222.1, forward strand.
AGAAGTGTGATAGGGGGAAAGAGGGAGAAGTGTGATAGGGGGAAAGAGGGAGTAGTGAGAGGGGGGAAATAGGGAGAAGTGCGAGAGGGGGGAAAGAGGGAGTAGTGAGAGGGGGGAAAGAGGGAGTAGTGAAATAGGGGGAAGAGGGGGAAAGAGGGAGTGTGAGAGGGGGAAAGAGGGAGTAGTGAGAGGGAGGAAAGAGGGAGTAGTGAAGGGGAGAGGGGGAAATAGGGAGAAAAGAGGGAGTAGTGAGAGGGGGAAAGAGGGAGTAGTGAGAGGGGGAGAGGGGGAAAAAGAGGGAGTAGTGAGAGGGGGAAAGAGGGAAAGAGGGAGTAGTGAGAGGGGGAAAGAGGGAGTAAGAGGGGGAAAGAGGGAGTAGTGAGAGGGGGGGAAAGAGGGAGTAGTGAGAGGGGGAAAGAGGGAGTAGTGAGGGAAAGGGGGGGAAAGAGGGAGTAGTGAGAGGGGGGGAAAGAGGGAGTGAGAGGGAGAGGGAGGGGGAAAGAGGGAGTAGTGAGAGGGGGAAAGAGGGAGTAGTGAGAGGGGGAAAGAGGGAGTAGTGAGAGGGGGAAAGAGGGAGTAGTGAGAGGGGGAAAGGGGGAAAGTAGTGAGAGGGGGGGAAAGAGGGAGTAGTGAGAGGGGGAAAGAGGGAGAAGTGAGAGGGGGAAAGAGGGGAGTAGTGAGAGGGGGGAAAGAGGGAGTAGTGAGAGGGAGGAAAGAGGGAGTAGTGAGAGGGGGAGGAAAGAGGGAGTAGTGAGAGGGGGAAAGAGGGAGAGGAGAGAGGGAGAGGGAGAAGTGAGAGGGGGAAAGAGGGAGTAGTGAGAGGGGGAAAGAGGGAGAGGAGAGGAGGGGGAAAGAGGGAGTAGTGAGAGGGGGAAAGAGGGAGTAGTGAGTGAGAGGGGGAAAGAGGGAGTAGTGAGAGGGGGAAAGAGGGAGAAGTGAGAGGGGGAAAGAGGGAGTAGTGAGAGGGGGAGGAGAGGGAGAAGTGAGAGGGGGGAAAGAGGGAGTAGTGAGAGGGGGAAAGAGGGAGTAGTGAGAGGGGGAAAGAGGGAGTAGTGAGAGGGGGAAAGAGGGAGTAGTGAGAGGGGGGAAAGAGGGAGTAGTGAGAGGGGGGGAAAGTGAGGGAAAGTAGTGAGAGGGGGAAAGAAAGTAGGGAAAGAGGGAGAAGTGAGAGGGGGAAGAGGGAGTAGTGAGAGGGGGAAAGAGGGAGTAGTGAGAGGGGGAAAGAGGGAGTAGTGAGAGGGGGAAAGAGGGAGTAGTGAGAGGGGGAAAGAGGGAGTAGTGAGAGGGGGGGAAGAGGGAGTAGTGAGAGGGGGAAAGAGGGAGAGTGAGTGAGAGGGGGGAGGAAAGAGGGAGAAGTGAGAGGGGGAAAGAGGGAGTAGTGAGAGGGGGAAAGAGGGAGTAGTGAGAGGGGGGGAGAGGGAGAAGTGAGAGGGGGAAAGAGGGAGAAGTGAGAGGGGGGGAAAGAGGGAGTAGTGAGAGGGGGAAAGAGGGAGTAGTGAGAGGGGGAAAGAGGGAGTAGTGAGAGGGGGAAAGAGGGAGTAGTGAGAGGGGGAAAGAGGGAGTAGTGAGAGGGGGAAAGAGGGAGAAGGGAGAGGGGGGAGGGGGAAAGCGTGTGAGAGGGGGGGAGAGGGGGAGCAGTGAGAGGGGGAAGAGGGAGAAGTGTGAGGGGGAAGAGGGAGAAGTGTGAGGGGGAGAGGGAGAAGTGTGAGGGGGGGAAGAGGGAGAAGTGTGAGGGGGGGAGAGGGAGGGGGGGGGAAAGAGGGAGTAGTGAGAGGGGGAAAGAGGGAGTAGTGAGAGGGGGAAAGAGGGAGAAGTGAGAGGGGGAGGGAGAGGGAGAAGTGAGAGGGGGGAAAGAGGGAGTAGTGAGAGGGGGGAAAGAGGGAGAAGTGAGAGGGGGAAAGAGGGAGTAGTGAGAGGGGGGAAAGAGGGAGTAGTGAGAGGGGGAAGAGGGAGTAGTGAGAGGGGGAAAGAGGGAGTAGTGAGAGGGGGGAAAGAGGGAGAAGTGAGAGGGGGAAAGAGGGAGTAGTGAGAGGGGGAAAGAGGGAGTAGTGAGAGGGGGGAGGGAGTAGAGGGGGGAGTAGTGAGAGGGGGGGGAGGAGGGGAGAAGTGAGAGGGGGGAGTGGGAGAAGTGAGGGGGGGAAAGAGGGAGTAGTGAGAGGGGGAAAGAGGGAGTAGTGAGAGGGGGGGAAAGAGGGAGTAGTGAGAGGGGGAAAGAGGGAGTAGTGAGAGGGGGAAAAGAGGGAGTAGTGAGAGGGGGAAAGAGGGAGTAGTGAGAGGGGGAAAGAGGGAGTAGTGAGAGGGGGAGAGGGAGAGTGAGAGGGGTGAGCAGTGAGAGGGGGAAGAGGGAGAAGTGTGAGGGGGAAGAGGGAGAAGTGTGAGGGGGGAAGAGGGAGAAGTGTGAGGGGGAGAGGGAGAAGTGTGAGGGGGGGGAGAGGGAGTGAGAGGGGGAAAGAGGGAGAAGTAGTGAGAGGGGGAAAGAGGGAGTAGTGAGAGGGGGAAAGAGGGAGTAGTGAGAGGGGGAGGAGAGGGAGAAGTGAGAGGGGGAAAGAGGGAGGGAGGGGGAAAGAGGGAGTAGTGAGGGGGGGGAGTAGTGAGAGGGGGAAGGGGAGTAGTGAGAGGGGGAAGAGGGAGAAGTGAGAGGGGGGGGAAAGAGGGAGGTGAGAGGGGGAGGAGTGTGAGGGGGGGAAAGAGGGAGTAGTGAGAGGGGGGGGAGAGAGGGAGAAGTGAGAGGGGGAAAGAGGGAGTAGTGAGAGGGGGAAAGAGGGAGAAGTGAGAGGGGGAAAGAGGGAGTAGTGAGAGGGGGGAAAGAGGGAGTAGTGAGAGGGGGAAAGAGGGAGTAGTGAGAGGGGGAAAGAGGGAGTAGTGAGAGGGGGGAAAGAGGGAGAAGTGAGAGGGGGGGGAAAGAGGGAGAAGTGAGAGGGGGGAAAGAGGGAGTAGTGAGAGGGGGAAAGGGGAGAGTGAGAGGGGGAAAGAGGGAGTGAGAGGGGGGAAAGAGGGAGTAGTGAGAGGGATGGGGGGAAAGAGGGAGAGGGAGAGTGAGATGGGTGAGGGGGAGCAGTGAGAGGGGGGGAAAGAGGGAGTAGTGTGAGGGGGAAGAGGGAGTAGTGAGAGGGGGAGAGGGAGAAGTGTGAGGGAGAGGGGAAAGGGGGGGAGGGGAGTAGTGAGAGGGGGGAGAGGGAGAAGTGCGAGAGGGGGGAAAGAGGGAGTAGTGAGAGGGGGAAAGAGGGAGTAGTGAGAGGGGGAAAGAGGGAGTAGTGAGAGGGGGAAGAGGGAGTAGTGAGAGGGGGAAGAGGGAGTAGTGAGAGGGGGAAAGAGGGAGTAGTGAGAGGGGGAAAGAGGGAGTAGTGAGAGGGGGAAAGAGGGAGAAGTGAGAGGGGGAAAGAGGGAGTAGTGAGAGGGGGAGAGGAGAGGGAGAAGTGAGATGGGGGAAAGAGGGAGTAGTGAGATGGGGGAAAGGGGGAGTAGTGAGAGGGGGAAAGAGGGAGTAGTGAGAGGGGGAAAGAGGGAGTAGTGAGAGGGGGAAAGAGGGAGTAGTGAGAGGGGGAGAGGAGGGAGAGAGGAGGGGGGAAAGAGGGAGTAGTGAGAGGGGGAGGAGAGGGAGAAGTGCGAGAGGGGGAAAGAGGGAGTAGTGAGAGGGGGAAAGAGGGAGTAGTGAGAGGGGGAAAGAGGGAGTAGTGAGAGGGGGAAAGAGGGAGTAGTGAGAGGGGGGAAGAGGGAGTAGTGAGAGGGGGAAAGAGGGAGTAGTGAGAGGGGGAAAGAGGGAGTAGTGAGAGAGGGGGAAAGAGGGAGAAGTGAGAGGGGGGAAAGAGGGAGTAGTGAGAGGGGGAAAGAGGGAGAAGTGAGAGGGGGAAAGAGGGAGAGTGGAGGGGGAAAGAGGGAGTAGTGAGAGGGGGAAAGAGGGAGTAGTGAGAGGGGGAAAGAGGGAGTAGTGAGAGGGGGGAAGAGGGAGTAGTGAGAGGGGGAAAGAGGGAGTAGTGAGAGGGGGAAAGAGGGAGTAGTGAGAGGGGGAAAGAGGGAGTAGTGAGAGGGGGAGAGGGAGTAGTGAGAGAGGGGGAAAGAGGGAGAAGTGAGAGGGGGGAAAGAGGGAGTAGTGAGAGGGGGAAAGAGGGAGTAGTGAGAGGGGGAAAGAGGGAGTAGTGAGAGGGGGAAAGAGGGAGTAGTGAGAGGGGGGAAGAGAGAGGGGGAAAGAGGGAGAGTGAGAGGGGGAGGGGGAGCAGTGAGAGGGGGGAGAGGGAGAAGTGGAGGGGGGAGGGAGAGAGAAGTGAAAGAGGGGGGAGAGGGAGAAGTGAGAGGGGGAAAGAGGGAGTAGTGAGAGGGGGGGAAAGAGGGAGTAGTGAGAGGGGGAAAGAGGGAGTAGTGAGAGAGGGGGAAAGAGGGAGTAGTGAGAGGGGGAAAGAGGGAGTAGTGAGAGGGGGAAAGAGGGAGTAGTGAGAGGGGGAAAGAGGGAGTAGTGAGAGGGGGAAAGAGGGAGTAGTGAGAGGGGGAAAGAGGGAGACGTGAGAGGGGGGAGAGGGAGAAGTGTGAGGGGGGAAGAGGGAGAAGTGCGATAGGGGGAGAGAGGGAGAAGTGCGATAGGGGGAAAGAGGGAGTAGTGAGAGGGGGAGAGAGGGAGTAGTGTGATATGGGGGAGAGAGGGAGTAGTGAGAGGGGGAAGAGGGAGAAGTGTGAGGGGGGAGAGGGAGAAGTGTGAGGGGGGAGAGGGAGAAGTGTGATAGGGGGGAGGGGGGAGAAGTGTGATAGGGGGGAGGGGGAGAAGTGTGATAGGGGGAGGGGGAGAAGTGTGATAGGGGGGAGGGGGAGAAGTGTGATAGGGGGGAGAGGGAGAAGTGTGATAGGGGGAGGGGGAGAAGTGTGATAGGGGGAGGGGGAGAAGTGAGAGGGGGAAAGAGGGAGAAGTGAGAGGGGGAAAGAGGGAGTAGTGAGAGGGAGTAGTGAGAGGGAGGAAAGAGGGAGAAGTGAGAGGGGGGAAAGAGGGAGTAGTGAGAGGGGGGAAAGAGGGAGAAGTGAGAGGGGGAAATAGGGAAAAGTGAGAGGGAGGAAAGAGGGAGAGAGTGAGAGGGAGGAAAGAGGGAGAAGTGAGAGGGAGGAAAGAGGGAGAAGTGAGAGGGGGAAAGAGGGAGAAGTGAGAGGGGGAAAGAGGGAGAAGTGAGAGGGGGGAAGAGGGAGAAGTGAGAGGGGGGAAAGAGGGAGAAGTGAGAGGGGGAAAGAGGGAGAAGTGAGAGGGGGGAAAGAGGGAGTAGTGAGAGGGGGAAAGAGGGAGAAGTGAGAGGGGGAAAGAGGGAGAAGTGCGAGAGGGGGAAAGAGGGAGTAGTGAGAGGGGGAAGGAGGGAAAAGTGCGAGAGGGGGAAAGAGGGAAAAGTGCGAGGGGGGAAAGAGGGAGTAGTGAGAGGGGGAAAGAGGGAGTAGTGAGAGAGGGAAAGAGGGAGTAGTGAGAGGGGGAAAGAGGGAGTAGTGAGAGGGGGAAAGAGGGAAAGTGGGAGAAGTGTGAGGGGGAGAAAAGAGGGAGAGGTGAGAGGGGGAGAGGGAGAAGTGAGAAGGAGGGAGAAGTGTGATGGGGGGAGGGAAAAGTAGAAGTGAGAGAGGGGGGAAAGAGAAAAAAACAACCTATCTGACTACAACGTTTCCAAATGTCTCTTCAAGTTTGGTCCGTTGCAGAAAATGAGTTTTTTCTTCTTCTTTCCGACAGCACACATCACTCATACATATGACCTTCTATCCTACACACACTTACCAGCTGTGTTCAGGCACGCACACACCCACACAACAGGTTTGTTGAAAACAATATGGACACATGTATACACACACACACACCCAGGGTATCCTCAGTGTGAAACACAACCCTCCGGGAAGACACAGTGAGGTACCTCTCAGCCCCCCCGTGCATGTCCTGCCCCTCCATCAAGAGGAAGCGTGATGGAGGGAGACCCTCAGTGCCCCCACAACTCGGCCTCTATTATAACCAGCATGAGAGGAAGTCGGGCGTGCACACCATCCGCTCCACTGTTGGTCTAAGCAGCGGGAGCGTATTAAAACATGTCCCCCAACAAGAAGTGTGAAAGGGGGACGACCAACCCAACCGCACAGCTAGTGGGACGGTTCCTCAGCGGTGTGCTCTCCCTCTGTGTTATGTGTGTCTCTGTGTATGTCCAAAGAGATGCTGGTGCAGATGTACAGTACCAGTCAACAGTTTTGACACATCTACTTGTTCAAGGGTTTGTCTTTGTTTTCTACGTTGTGGAATAATAGTGACATATGGAACCATGTAGTAACCAACAACAACAAACGTGAAACAAATCAAAATATATGTTATATTTGAGATTCTTCAAAGTCGCCACCTTTTGCCTCGATGACAGATTTGCACACTCTTGGCATTCTCTCAACCAGCTTCATGAGGTAGTCGCCTGGAATGCATTTCAATTAACAGGTGTGCATTGTTAAATAGTGGAGTTTCCTTCCTTCTTACTAATGGGGAATTTGTTTTGTGTATTTAATTTCCTCTACATCATTGTATGACTCCTTTGAGCCAATTAGTTGTGTTGTAACAAGGTAGGGGTGTTATACAGAAGATAGACATATTTGGTAAAATACCAAATCCACATTATGGCAAGAACAACTCAAATCAGCAAAGAGAAACAACAGTCCAACATTACTTTAAGACATGAAGGCCAGTCAATGTGGAAAATTTCAAGAACTTTGAAAGTTTCTTCAAGTGCAGTCGCAAAAACCATCAAGCGCTATGTTGAAACTGGCTCTCATGAGGACCGCCACAGGAAAGGAAGACCCAGAGTTACCTCTGCTGCAGAGGATCAGTTCATTAGAGTTACCTCTGCTGCAGAGGATCAGTTCATTAGAGTTACCTCTGCTGCAGAGGATCAGTTCATTAGAGTTACCTCTGCTGCAGAGGATCAGTTCATTAGAGTTACCTCTGCTGCAGAGGATCAGTTCATTAGAGTTACCTCTGCTGCAGAGGATCAGTTCATTAGAGTTACCTCTGCTGCAGAGGATCAGTTCAGTAGAGTTCCCTCTGCTGCAGAGGATCAGTTCATTAGAGTTACCTCTGCTGCAGAGGATCAGTTCATTAGAGTTACCTCTGCTGCAGAGGATCAGTTCATTAGAGTTACCTCTGCTGCAGAGGATCAGTTCATTAGAGTTACCTCTGCTGCAGAGGATCAGTTCATTAGAGTTACCTCTGCTGCAGAGGATCAGTTCATTAGAGTTACCTCTGCTGCAGAGGATCAGTTCATTAGAGTTCCCTCTGCTGCAGAGGATCAGTTCATTAGAGTTACCTCTGCTGCAGAGGATCAGTTCATTAGAGTTCCCTCTGCTGCAGAGGATCAGTTCAGTAGAGTTCCCTCTGCTGCAGAGGATCAGTTCATTAGAGTTACCTCTGCTGCAGAGGATCAGTTCATTAGAGTTCCCTCTGCTGCAGAGGATCAGTTCATTAGAGTTACCTCTGCTGCAGAGGATCAGTTCATTAGAGTTACCTCTGCTGCAGAGGATCAGTTCATTAGAGTTACCTCTGCTGCAGAGGATCAGTTCATTAGAGTTCCCTCTGCTGCAGAGGATCAGTTCAGTAGAGTTCCCTCTGCTGCAGAGGATCAGTTCATTAGAGTTACCTCTGCTGCAGAGGATCAGTTCATTAGAGTTACCTCTGCTGCAGAGGATCAGTTCATTAGAGTTACCTCTGCTGCAGAGGATCAGTTCATTAGAGTTACCTCTGCTGCAGAGGATCAGTTCATTAGAGTTACCTCTGCTGCAGAGGATCAGTTCATTAGAGTTACCTCTGCTGCAGAGGATCAGTTCATTAGAGTTACCTCTGCTGCAGAGGATCAGTTCATTAGAGTTACCTCTGCTGCAGAGGATCAGTTCATTAGAGTTACCTCTGCTGCAGAGGATCAGTTCATTAGAGTTACCTCTGCTGCAGAGGATCAGTTCATTAGAGTTACCTCTGCTGCAGAGGATCAGTTCATTAGAGTTACCTCTGCTGCAGAGGATCAGTTCATTAGAGTTACCTCTGCTGCAGAGGATCAGTTCATTAGAGTTACCTCTGCTGCAGAGGATCAGTTCATTAGAGTTACCTCTGCTGCAGAGGATCAGTTCATTAGAGTTACCTCTGCTGCAGAGGATCAGTTCATTAGAGTTACCTCTGCTGCAGAGGATCAGTTCATTAGAGTTACCTCTGCTGCAGAGGATCAGTTCATTAGAGTTGCCTCTGCTGCAGAGGATCAGTTCATTAGAGTTACCTCTGCTGCAGAGGATCAGTTCATTAGAGTTCCCTCTGCTGCAGAGGATCAGTTCATTAGAGTTACCTCTGCTGCAGAGGATCAGTTCATTAGAGTTACCTCTGCTGCAGAGGATCAGTTCATTAGAGTTACCTCTGCTGCAGAGGATCAGTTCATTAGAGTTACCTCTGCTGCAGAGGATCAGTTCATTAGAGTTCCCTCTGCTGCAGAGGATCAGTTCATTAGAGTTACCTCTGCTGCAGAGGATCAGTTCATTAGAGTTACCTCTGCTGCAGAGGATCAGTTCATTAGAGTTACCTCTGCTGCAGAGGATCAGTTCAGTAGAGTTACCTCTGCTGCAGAGGATCAGTTCATTAGAGTTACCTCTGCTGCAGAGGATCAGTTCATTAGAGTTACCTCTGCTGCAGAGGATCAGTTCATTAGAGTTACCTCTGCTGCAGAGGATCAGTTCATTAGAGTTACCTCTGCTGCAGAGGATCAGTTCATTAGAGTTACCTCTGCTGCAGAGGATCAGTTCATTAGAGTTACCTCTGCTGCAGAGGATCAGTTCATTAGAGTTACCTCTGCTGCAGAGGATCAGTTCATTAGAGTTACCTCTGCTGCAGAGGATCAGTTCATTAGAGTTACCTCTGCTGCAGAGGATCAGTTCATTAGAGTTACCTCTGCTGCAGAGGATCAGTTCATTAGAGTTACCTCTGCTGCAGAGGATCAGTTCACAGAGTTCATTACCTCTGCTGCAGAGGATCAGTTCATTAGAAAGTTCCCTCTGCTGCAGAGGATCAGTTCATGAGTCCAGAGTTACCTCTGCTGCAGAGGATCAGTTCATTTGTTGAACCTCTTTGGTTACAGATGATTCCATTGTGTTATTTCATAGTTTTGATGTTTCCTCTTATTCTGCAATGAGGATCAGTTCATTAATGAGTTCCTCTGCTGCAGAGGATCAGTTCATTAGAGTTACCTCTGCTGCAGAGGATCAGTTCATTAGAGTTACCTCTGCTGCAGAGGATCAGTTCATTTGAGTTACCTCTGCAACGATTAGTCAGCTGGTGGGGTAGGATTCTGGGGTCAGTTCATTTCTCAGAGTTACCTCTGCTGCAGAGGATCAGGAGTGAGACAATGAGCCTCAGGGTACTGTTCACTGCTTAGAGGACCCCCAATTTAGTTTAGATAATGAAATTACCTCTGCTGCAGAGGATCAGTTTACATTAGAGTTATTTAACCTCTGCTGCAGAGGATCAGTTCATTAGAGTTACCTCTGCTGCAGAATATAGGGAATCATTTGGGGCAGTTACCATGTCCTCAGAACATCGGTATGTCCCCAAATACAGCCAATGCTTTAAAAACAGGTAGTTGATCTAACAGAGAAAAAATATCCTGGTCTTGACCTTCTCCTGTTCAGAGGAGGCTCCACTGTGTTGCTCTATTTCCTCTGCAGAGAAAACTTCCATAAGGTCAGAACGGGGTGAAGGAAAGGGGAAGGAGCTACTAAAATAGCCAAAAAGAAAGAGAGGTGGAAGTCGGACAACGGCTCCCTCCTCAAACAGCTAGGTAGGTCTGACGCACCACAGAGGCTTGTGTATTGGGCCAAGGTGGTGACGAACACCCACGAGTTGCTATCACACCTCCCCGTTGTCCAGGCTGGAGATCTGTCCTTTTGTCTGATGAGTCAAATTGTCAGGATTTAACAAGTTTGGAGAGCCAATGCCTGCACCAATCCAAAGCATTCAAATGTCTTTGGAGACACACTGGGCTACTTTGAAGAATACATCTCTGGAGAATGTATGCTGAGCGATTATTTTGAGGTTGTTTTGGTGATGATAATCCAAAAATATTTTTTTGGTTTTGATTATTTTGGTTGAATGCTGTAACACAGAATAAAACTCGTATAAAAGTCCCATGATGTTAGTGATGCCCATTACTGCTTATCACTTATTAACCATCATTTATACACATGCCTTTATTTCATCAAATATTTAATTTGTTATGAATGATATATATGACTTCATCAAATATTTAATTTATGTATTTATCTTTATTTTTTGGTGGCTTTATTATTTAATTCTAAGTCATTTGATCTCATCTCTACAGAGCTGCTGTGCACTATTTTAGTTTCTTCAACTTTTATACTGCTGTACCAACTTCAATCACTGATCATGTATTTTCAGGTGAGATACCTCCCGGCAACAGCTGCTCTATATCCCCTCAATGACTATTTTCAGTAGCAGACCTAAAAGAAACAAAGCCCGTGATGCGCAGTGGATGTGGTCATTGTAGTTAGTTTAGACATAAAATGTTGTAATTATGTCAAATTTATCCTGTTGGAAACTACAACTCCTACTTACTACATTGCACAGTTCAGGCTGGATCTGATTTATATCTAAGGAAACTGGTGATGTCCAGCTGAGTGAAGGGTTAAATGGTACAAATAATTTAACCGCTTTTCTGAGGTGGGAGCTGGGGGTTCTCAGTTTCACAGTTATATTCTCTCCACAGTGCTGTGATAACAGAACATGGGGGAAACTTTTCCATTCTGGAGGTGGTTCCTCAGATGTTATCTTCTCAGCCTACCTCATCGTTTTTGTTTCTTCACTGGTTCCTCAGATGTTACTCAGCCTACCTCATCGTTTTTGTTTCTTCCCCTCCGCCTGACTGGTTCCTCAGAAATCTCCTCAGCCTACCTCATCGTGTTTTGTTTCTTCCCCTCCGCCTGACTGGTTCCTCAGATGTTATCTCCTCAGCCTACCTCATCGTGTTTTGTTTCTTCCCCTCCGCCTGACTGGTTCCTCAGATGTTAAGCCTACCTCATCGTGAGTCCGCCTGACTGGTTCCTCAGATGTTACTCCTCAGCCTACCTCATCGTGTTTTGTTTCTTCCCCTCCGCCTGACTGGATAATGAAATCAAACCTCATTGACTGCCTGACTGGCCTCCTCAGTAGTTGACTGTGTTTACATTATGGTTCAGATGTATTTAACCTGCTTCATCCGCCTGACTGGTTCCAAATGTTATCACCCTATTCCCCCTCCGCCTGACTGGTTCCTCAGATGCAGCCTACCTCATTGTTTGTTTCTTCCCTCCGCAGAATTCCTCAGATGTTATCTCCTCAGCCTACCTCATCGTGTTTTGTTTCTTCCCCTCCGCCTGACTGGTTCCCAGATGTTATCTCCTCAGCCTACCTCATCGTGTTTTCCGCCTGACTGTTTCCTCCTCCGCCTGACTGGTTCACAGATGTTATGTCCTCCACCTCATCGTGTTTTGCTTCCCCTCCGCCACTGGTTCCTCAGATTTAAAAACACCTACCTCAGTTGATCTTCCACCGCCTGATGAGAAAATCTCCTCAGCCTATCCTGGTCTTCCCTCCGCCTGACTGGTTCCTCAGATGTTATCTCCTCATGCTCATCTGGTTTCTCCACTGGTTCCTCAATGTTCCTCAGCCTCCTCATTTTTTGTTTCTCTCCGCCTGACTGGTTCCTCAGATGTTATCTCCTCAGCCTACCTCATCGTGTTTTGTTTCTTCCCTCCGCCTGAAGATGTTATCTCCTCAGCCTACCTCATCGTGTTTTGTTTCTTCCCCTCCGCCTGACTGGTTCCTCAGATGTTAGGTGGAAGCCTGACTGGTTCCTCAGATGTTATCTCCTCAGCCTACCTCATCGTGTTTTGTTTCTTCCCCTCCGCCTGACTGGTTCCTCAATGTTATCTCCTCAGCCTACCTCATCGTGTTTTGTTTCTTCCCCTCCGCCTGACTGGTTCCTCAGATGTTATCTCCTCAGCCTACAGATCGGCTTCCCCTCCGCCTGACTGGTTCCTCAGATGTTATCTCCTCAGCCTACCTCATCGTGGTTTCTTCCCCTCCGCCTGACTGGTTCCTCAGATGTTATCTCCTCAGCCTACCTCATCGTGTTTTGCTTCCCCTCCGCCTGACTTTCCAGATCTCCTCAGCCTACCATCATCTGGTTTCTTCACCCCTGACTGGTTCCGATCTGCCTACCTGTTTTGTTTCTTCCCCGACCGCCTGATGTTATCTCCTCAGCCTACCTCATCTGTTTTGTTTCTTCCCCTCCGCCTGACTGGTTCCTCAGATGTTATCTCCTCAGCACCTCATCGTGTTTTGTTTCTTCCCCTCCGCCTGACTGGTTCCAGATGCCTGCACCTCATCGTGTTTTGTTTCTTTCAAACTCCTCAGATGTTATCTCCTCAGGTGTTTTGTTTCTTCCCCTCCACACTGGTTCCTCAGATGTTATCTCCCTCAGCCTACCTCATCGTGTTTTGTTTCTTCCCCTCCGCCTGACTGGTTCCTCAGGATCTCCTCAGCCTACCTCATCGTGTTTTGTTTCTTCCTCCGCCTGTGGTTCCCATCTCCTCAGCCTACCTCATCGTGTTTTGTTTCTTCCCCTCCGCCTGACTGGTTCCTCAGATGTTATCTCCTCAGCCTACCTCATCGTGTTTTGTTTCTTCGCCTGGTCTCCTCTGTGGACTGGTTCCTACATTTTGATTGTTATCTGTGATTTATAATAAAAATCGTGTATCTTCCCCTCCGTTTTCCTCAGTTTCCTCAGCCTACCTTATTTTGGTTGAATGACTGGTTCCACAGAATAAAACCTACCTCATCGTAATAAAACCTCATCGTCCCATGATGTTAGTGATGCCCATTACTGCTTATCCTTACTTAACCATCATTTATACCTCATCGTGTTTTGTTTCTTTCCAACTGGTTCCTAATGTTATCTCCTCAATATACCTCATCGTGTTTTGTTTCTTCCCTCCGCCTGACTGGTTCCTCAGATGTTATCTCCTCAGCCTACCTCATCGTGTTTTGTTTCTTCCCCTCCGCCTGATTTCCTCAAATGTTATCTCCTAGCCTACCTTTGTTTTGTTTCTTCCCCTCCGCCTGATGGTTCCTCAGATATTATCTCCTCAGCCTACCTATTTTTTGTTTATTCCCCTCCGCCTACTGGTTAGATTTATCTCCTCAGCCTACATCTTTTTGTTTTTCCCCTCCGCCTGACTGGTTCCTCAGATTTTATTTCAGCCTAATTAAGGTTCATTTATCTCCTCTCCTACCTCAGAGTTGCTTCCCCTCCGCCTGACTGGTTCCTCAGAATCTCCTCAACACTAAGATGTTTCTTCCCCTCCGTACTGGTTCCTCAGATGTTATCTAAGCCTACCTCATCGTGTTTTGTTTCTTCCCCTCCGCCTGACTGGTTCCTCAGATGTTATCTCCTCAGCCTACCTCATCGTGTTTTGTTTCTTCCCCTCCGCCTGACTGGTTCCTCAGATGTTATCTCCTCAGCCTACCTCATCGTGTTTTGTTTCTTCCCCTCCGCCTGACTGGTTCCTCAGATGTTATCTCCTCAGCCTACCTCATCGTGTTTTGTTTCTTCCCCTCCGCCTGACTGGTTCCTCAAATGTTATCTCCTCAACAAAGTTTTGTTTCCCCTCCGCCTGACTGGTTCCTCAGATGCCTCAGCCTACCTCATCGTGTTTTGTTTCATCCCCTGCCTGACTGGTTATGTTATCTCCTCAGCCTACCTCAAATGTTTTGTTTCTTCCCCTCCGCCTGACTGTCAAGATGTTATCTATCCGTGTTTTGGAAACTGGTTCAATGTTATCTCCTCAGCCTACTCATCGTGTTTTGTTTTTTCCCCTCCGCCTGACTGGTTCCTCAGATGTTATCTCCTCAGCCTACCTCATCGTGTTTTGTTTCTTCCCCTCCGCCTGACTGGTTCCTCAGATGTTAAGCCTACCTCATCGTGTTTTGACTGGTTCTTCCCCTCCGAACTGGTTCCTCAATGGAATACAAATGTTTGAACCCCCTCCGCCTGACTGGTTCCTCAGATGTTATCTCCTCAGCCTACCTCATCGGTTTTGTTTCTTCCTCCGCCTGACTGGTTCCTTCAGATGTTATCTCCTCAGCCTACCTCATCGTGTTTTGTTTCTTCCCCTCCGCCTGACTGGTTCCTCAGATGTTATCTCCTCAGCCTACCTCATCGTGTTTTGTTTCTTCCCCTCCGCCTGACTGGTTCCTCAGATGTTATCTCCTCAGCCTACCTCATCGTGTTTTGTTTCTTCCCCTCCGCCTGACTGGTTCCTCAGATGTTATCTCCTCAGCCTACCTCATCGTGTTTTGTTTCTTCCCCTCCGCCTGACTGGTTCCTCAGATGTTATCTCCTCAGCCTACCTCATCGTGTTTTGTTTCTTCCCCTCCGCCTGACTGGTTCCTCAGATGTTATCTCCTCAGCCTACCTCATCGTGTTTTGTTTCTTCCCCTCCGCCTGACTGGTTCCTCAGATGTTATCTCCTCAGCCTACCTCATCGTGTTTTGTTTCTTCCCCTCCGCCTGACTGGTTCCTCAGATGTTATCTCCTCAGCCTACCTCATCGTGTTTTGTTTCTTCCCCTCCGCCTGACTGGTTCCTCAGATGTTATCTCCTCAGCCTACCTCATCGTGTTTTGTTTCTTCCCCTCCGCCTGACTGGTTCCTCAGATGTTATCTCCTCAGCCTACCTCATCGTGTTTTGTTTCTTCCCCTCCGCCTGACTGGTTCCTCAGATGTTATCTCCTCAGCCTACCTCATCGTGTTTTGTTTCTTCCCCTCCGCCTGACTGGTTCCTCAGATGTTATCTCCTCAGCCTAGCCTCATCGTGTTTTGTTTCCTCATCGTGTTTTGTTTCTTCCCCTCCGCCTGACTGGTTCCTCAGATGTTATCTCCTCAGCCTACCTCATCGTGTTTTGTTTCTTCCCCTCCGCCTGACTGGTTCCTCAGATGTTATCTCCTCAGCCTACCTCATCGTGTTTTGTTTCTTCCCCTCCGCCTGACTGGTTCCTCAGATGTTATCTCCTCAGCCTACCTCATCGTGTTTTGTTTCTTCCCCTCCGCCTGACTGGTTCCTCAGATGTTATCTCCTCAGCCTACCTCATCGTGTTTTGTTTCTTCCCCTCCGCCTGACTGGTTCCTCAGATGTTATCTCCTCAGCCTACCTCATCGTGTTTTGTTTCTTCCCCTCCGTGTTATCTCCTCTGCCTTTTGTTTTGTTTCTTCCCCTCCGCCTGACTGGTTCCTCAGATGTTATCTCCTCAGCCTACCTCATCGTGTTTTGTTTCTTCCCCTCCGCCTGACTGGTTCCTCAGATGTTATCTCCTCAGCCTACCTCATCGTGTTTTGTTTCTTCCCCTCCGCCTGACTGGTTCCTCAGATGTTATCTCCTCAGCCTACCTCATCGTGTTTTGTTTCTTCCCCTCCGCCTGACTGGTTCCTCAGATGTTATCTCCTCAGCCTACCTCATCATGTTTTGTGTGTGTGTGTGTTTCTCAACAGAAATGGATGCTGTAGTAGTGCTGGTATTCTGTTCTTCTCGGACACTGTTTGCACCCTCCTGTTGGCTAGTGTGATATACCGTGTCATTGAGAGATGCCAGTTGAGTCCTTGGTGATGCCAGATCAGATTTGGCCAGGCAGAGAGTTACTGAGAGGAGTTGCAACTATAGCCATGGAAACGCATCTGTTTGCTTGTTGCAGGTGTAGCTTCTCAGGTGAACATAAAAAAAAAACAATGTCAATATTATTTTCAGGGTAAAAGGGGTCGATGTTAATCCTCATGGTGTGGGCCCAGTGTCCCTGCCCGCCACCTTGTTTTTCTGAGCGCCGTGGGTGGGGTGCGTGGTGTTGCGTGCCCCCCTACTAAGGCAGAGCTGCCCTCTTAAATCCCCGGGCTTTAGCGTGTGTGACCTTCCCTCACGGAACAGGATAACCCGGGGGTCAGAGGGTAGGGGATCTCCAGATAAGGCAGTGGGACAGAGGCTGGTAGAGTCGCAAATAGCATCCCTTTCTCTATATAGTGCACTAGTTTTGACCAGAGCCCTTTGGGAATAGGGTGCCATTTGGGACGTGGACAGATACGGGCATCTGGCCACCGTGATAAGCCTGTTGTAACGTGACCCCTGGGTGGCAGACAGAGTGGAGTAGAGTACCTCTGAGTGTTGTAGTGGTGAAATAGACTGCAAGACCTTCTGGGTGTTGATATTGAGAGGGCTGGATAATGACTAAGTCTCTCCCCAGACTGATACTTTGGGCATCATTTGAACACTTAATTTGTGTTTCCGCCTCTAAGTTCTTCAGGCATGGAGTTTACAGTGTTCTCCGTCGCTGACTAGCACTGCTCACTCCCCTCTCTTTCCCTCGCTCCGTGCGTATGCAGGGTTGTCAGGGCGACAGTTGGCACCTGAGAACAATTGGCACACTGTAGCGGGGCCTGCACAAACACAAGTCTGGCTCTGCCCCAGCCAACGCATTCCTGGCTCTTTCTAGCCGAGCTCAGCCTCCCTCCCTCCTGTCCCTGCCTATCCTATCCTTGCCTTGCTTAGCCTCCCTCCCTCCTGTCTAGTCTAGCTTAGCCTACCTCCCTCCCTGGCCCTACTTAGTGTAGCTTAGCCTGGTCTGGCCCTGTCCCAGCCAGCGCATTCCTAGCCCTACCGGGCCTCACCTAGCCTAGCGTGGGCTGCTACCATACCGCAACAGCCTAGGCCCCGGGGCTGCTTTCACCGGGTCCACGGAGCAGAGCCAGGAGAGGGGCTGCAGACATGCGCAGCGGGGTGGGTTGGAGATGAAGAGGAGAGGTGGAGCAGAGTGGGTCACGACCAGCCCCCGCCCTCCCTTCTCTTTTCCAACTCTGCTCCCTCCCTCCCTTTCTGTTCCCCCCTCCCTCCCTTCTCTCTGTTCCACCACCTCTCATTCCCTCCTCCCCTCTCTAGTCTCCTGTCTCCAGCAGAGGCGCTGGTGCTGTTGCTGCGTCATGGAAACGGCTGGCCTGGGGATGCTGATCCAATCACAGCAGCTCCTCCTGACCTCCTGGTGGCACAGTGCCTTATGGACTGAAGGGGGAGGAGGGGGTGACTGGGTAGAGGATGCATCCCAAATAGCACCCTAGTACCTATTTAGTGCACTACTGTGCCATTTCGGATGGACCCAGTGCCTTTCCAATAGGAGTAATCCGTTGCCGGGTGAATGACAACGGCGATGCATTGTCCAACAAAAACACCCAAACTGTCTGTGTTTTTACATAAGCAACTCGTCGGAGAATACTTGACTTTAGTTGTACTTTTGATGGACAAAAAAGATGGACAATGATGTCGGTCATAGACGCATGAACACGGGTGGAATGGAGTGTGGCCATAGCCTTAGAGGGGGGGCTAACAGGAAGATTTAACAGGTGGTGACTCGGTCAGGAATGTTGAGGGTTGTGTTGGTGTGACCGCCTGGGCCCTATGTGGGGAGGTATGAAGTGCTGACGAGCATCTCAGTTTGCGGGGAGAAGTACACTTGTTTTCCAATCTTCTCTCCCTCCGTCCCCACACCCCTACCTCGTGTCTCTGTGGTAAGATGTTGACATGCCCAGCAGAGAGCGTCTCTCAAGTTGATCCTGCCTCCTCTCCTTCCTCTATCCCTCCCTGCCTCCTCTCCTAGGTTGTGTTCCTCCCATACTTCAATAGGGGCTGTGGTGGAATTAGCCCTCTGTTAATGACTGTGATTTAAAAATGCTATTCTAAGTAGGAGCTTCATCTCATTAAACAGGCAGGCTGGGTGTGTGGAGCTGGAGCCAATTGCACCACTGCTAATACTCTGTCCCTATGCCAGCCAGCACCTTACTCATCACCTGAGGAGATAGACACCACTCCACACCAGACAGAGAGACACACATTTAAGGAGGTTATTGTAGCTCATTGAAACAACACCACACCTATAGGGTTTAAATGTATTTTCAGCAGGTCTACCTTTTTAAAAGAGGTGTGTGTGAACAGTGGCTCATGATGTTTTGGGTTGACAGGAACCCAGTGTGTTTCTGGTTTAGGGGCAGGGTTCGGGGAGTGGGGAGTGTTACCCAGCGTGCTGTCCCCTGATGCATCTCCCAGACCGTGGGAGAGGGACTTCATGGGATTGGAATACGGGTGGTGGATGGAGCTCTGTCTCTAGGTGTGTTCTGAATAGCGCCCTATCCCCGGCCTATGTGATGCAACCCTACGGGCCCTGGTCAAAAGTAGTGCACTACATAAGGAATAGGGTCCCATTTGTGACACCGCCTGGCACCAGTGCGTTTCCCTCCCCCTCTCCCGCCTTCTCTCTATTTCCTGTGAGAATCGGTGTTCCCGAGCTGCAGCGGGGCTCTGGCAGCAACTCTGGGCCTTAATGACAGACAAGGAGCCATGCAAATCTCCTAATTATATACACACACAGCATGCATTGTCTCTAAAAGCTGCGTTTGACAGTGAACGTCCCTGGTGGTGGTGGTGACAAAGCACAGACAGACCGACGCAGAACGGGGCTAATGCATTGTTTAAACTCACACAGGAAGTGGGGTAGATAGGGGGTTTGAGTCCCAAATGTGCCCTTTTCCCTATGTACTGCCCTACTTTTGACCTGGGCCCATTGGGGACTGTTTAAAAGTAGTGCACCATATAGGGAATATGTTGATATTTGGGACGCACACCCTACCGCCTGTTAAATGATTGATTCATTGAAGGAAAGTCTGGTCAGGTTTAGCATCACGACTCCAACCACAAATCCCCCGTACTGTACTTTGTCACCCAGCCCCCCCCCCCCCCCCTGTGTCTTCCTATGTTTTACAGGTTTGTTCCAGACTTCCTCCCAGAAGGCTTTATGTTTTGGACGGAACAGTTGATCCTACTATCCATCCACAGACATGAGATTTCAGAATCGTCTGTATAACAAGGGCGTCAAACTCTATTCCCGGAAGTGCCGTGTGCCTGCAGGTTTTCAGTCCTCCCTTTTTACTTAAGTGATCAGTTAAGGTCAAGGATTCATCAAGAACTCCCGTTTACCTGGTTCTCTAGGTCTTCATTGGGCACGAATTGAAAGGAAATAACACGGCCTTCCTGGAGTTGAGTTTGACGCCCTCGCTCTAGACTGGTCCTCTATGGTCCTCTCACCTGTCCATCTCTTCCCCCCAGGTTTCCCCAAGACCTTCCCTCTGGACAACTCGCTGTTTGACAGCTGGCTGGCCCAGTCGGTGCAGATCACGGCTGACGACATGCTGAGCCAGTGGGCCCTGGATGCCGGGCAGCACCGTGACAAGACGGCCAGCCTGCTGTCTGACCAGCTGCTGCAGGGAGAGGAGAGCCTGCTCAGCCTTATGATGGACCACTCCATGAAGTCCACCTGGAAGACCCCTCAGCTGGGCCGCAAGACCCGGGGCAAGCCCAGAGCCCGGGCCGCAGCAACCACCCCGCCTTCTGCCACCGCTGTCAGTCCCGCTGCTGCTGCCACCGCCAAGGGGCTGGCAGATGACAGGCCAGGCCACGGGGCCCGTAGAGGGGAGAGGCCCCGGGGCTCCAAGGCCCTCCACCACCACCACCCCCCCCAGACCAGGAGCGCTGAGGAACCACTGGACCCACAGCCGCCCACCTCCAAAATGGACTCCTGTCACATCTCGGAGGAGCGCGGCCCCTGGGACAGCCTCACTGCTACAGGGGCAGCGTCCGCCCCCACGCCGCCCCCTCTGGCCTCCTGCTCCCCCCCACAGCCTTGCATTAGTCCCGGGACAGTGCCTGATGGGAGGTCAGGGGGGGGTCTCGGTCACCGCACGGCCCTGCGCCTCCGTCTGCCCCGGCAGGGTAAGTCCCGGGGGAAGGGCGGGGGTGGAGGGGGGAAGGAGGTGGCAGAGCGTCCCCTGGATAGGGAGCGAGAGAGGGACCCCCACCCAGTGAAGGAGACGTCGTCGCTGCTGGACCCCGAGACGGATGGCTACTTCTCTGACGCCGAGCAGAGCGACTCGGACACGCACTCCAGCGGCCGCAAGCTCCGCCTGGCCCAGTTGCATTCTGGGAGCGAGGACCTGCTGAGGAGGAGCGTGCTAGCATTGTAGAAAAAAAACTGAGACGCTCTCTCACACACACACACACACACACACACACACACACCATCGTCCAGAAGACACAGTGATTTCTCAGACTGACCGGAACTCCATCCCAGCTCCCACTACCGTGGCTACTGTCTGTTCGTCTGTGCTTTTCAGATCATACATGCCGTTCTCTCTCGATCGCTTTAATGAACCAAATCTCTGTACTTCACTAGTCCTAAATCAGTCTCTCTGCTCTGTTCTGGGGATTTGAACGTAGCTGTTAGTCAGATAGCTACATACACAACGAGACCCTAGATGTTAGTAGTGCTTGTTAAAGTAACAAATGCTGTATGATGACGTAAGAAGACAAAAGAGGAAATGGATTTTGGACAATGTTACATTTGAGGTTTTATTTTGAAGTATAGCATGGCGGTGACCCATGTCATCAACCCTTCCTCGTGGTGTGGTCCGTGGTGACTAGCCGCTAGCATTGGGGCGAATACTTTGTGGGCATTATAAGCTGGTTCAGACGAATCTCTTCCTTTCTCTTGACGTAAGATGGATCCCGCGAGGCGATTCCTGGGATCTGATGTTTTTAAAAAGCCTTTCAGTTCAGCATCATTCTGAGAAATGTACAGAAAATATCAAACGAATATTAGCCTTTTAAAAGCACAAATAACGGGAACTAACGGGAACTGTAACACAAACATTGCGGCATAAACACGCACACTCTTTCAGACATGCACGCCAGACACATTACACACACACACATACTCACACACACTCTAAACGACTCTGTCTGCATCCAGCCGTTGTAGAAACACACTGGTTGATAATTACGTCAGCTCTTCACTGACTCCTCCCTCATCTTCCGTTTGCGCCTGAATCATTGGAGAAACAGTATTTTATCGTGTGCCTTCTGTCGCTCCCCCAAAATAAGTTTATCAATCACTTCTATAATCAGATTTGTTACAATCAAAAAAGGAACATCTGTTGTATTGGCCATCAAGCGTACTGAAACAGAGGGCTTCTCGGACCTTAATTGTAGTGCCTAAAAAAGATATGTAAATGCAGCTTTTGCCATTTAATCAACCCAACCGCTTGCAAAGCCACACAGTTCTACCATATTTGTGCAAAGTGCTGCCCCAACAAAGCAACTTCTGGAGTCGTTGTTGCTCCAGTCAGACGAATCGTATCAGTCAGCTACAGCACAGAGTTCTGGATTCTGACTACTTTTTTGAGTTCTTTGTAAATTTATGTTTTAGTTTTTTTTCGTCTCAGAGAGTTGTATTTTGTACTAAAAGCGGTCCACAGTATTTTCTCAGGGTTTAAAAAAAAAAAAAAAATTTAAAATTAAAAAAAAATGTTTTTGAAGGCGACGAAGAAGGGTTGAAAATGTATTGAAATCCAAGTTAATCCGTAAATATATAATACCATATACAGCCTTTTCTACATATGATGGGTATGTATAGAAAAGGCTCCTTTGGCAATGCTCACTGTTTAAACTCTGACTACTACTGTGCTGAGAGCTTTGCTCATGTCTCAGTCAGTACACTACTACTACCCACCTGGCTGTCTCCTGAGTTGATGATGCCAAAGAACAGTGTGTATAACAGACAGGGCACCATGCACTTACTCTGTCTGCGTCCCAAAATGGCACCCTATTCCCTGCTTAGTGCATAAGGTGCCATTTGTGACGCAGCCTCACTTGGGAGTTGTGCATTGCTCAGGCCTGCGCTGGCATGGTGTGACTCGGCCTTGTTAGGGGGGAGGGGGGGCGTCCTGACACCCACCACCACTATTCCACCTTGAACTCTCCCATTCCCTGCTCCCACAGGTGTGTTACTTACTGGCCCTCTGTGCCACTGACCTACTCTGGATGGAGGGGCCTACGCCCCCCCCCCCAACCTGGAGAGAGTTGAATGCTGCTGAACCGTGTGTGGACGGGCGGCTGATGGCTGAGCCTGCTGACAACCCCCAGCGCTGGTATAACAGGGTCGTAATGTAGAAGATGACTCGTTTTTTATGTTTGTTTTCCTGTCCCAGAGGGGACACAAGGATTCAGGATGAAACTTCCTAAAGCAGCGTATTGGTCAGGTGACACTGTCTACAGCCAGTCTGGCTCCTTCCTTTCCATCCACCGTAACCCTTGGAGGCAGACCATTACAACCATAGAAACAGAATGAGTAGCACATTCTATTCATTCGTATTCTACAATCACATCATAATACCGTAAGAACAACAATGCTCATCGTTGTCTGCAGATAGGTCGTTGGGGTGGGTGAGTGGGGTCAGCACTGTAGCAAACCCCACCACCTAACCGTTTACGTGTTGCTAAGACAATGAAATGTAAACTTGGTTTCAATATTCAATATATACACAGATTTAGACTAGGCTGTGTTTTAGATGGGACCCTTCATATACGGCCCCCAACGTAGTAGAAAACAGGTTGTTGTTATTATTATTGGAGAGGGGCGTCTGCGCCCTCTTCCTCTACTTATGTTCAGAAACAGTAGGCTGGAGTTCTAGTGGTGAGGTGTTTCGGTCCAGCAGGCAGCAGGTGACAGCACTTTTCATGCAGACGTATGGATGGATGGTATTATCCTACAGAGTATGGATGGATGGTATTATCCTACAGAGTATGGATGGATGGTATTATCCTACAGAGTATGGATGGATGGTGTTATCCTACAGAGTATGGATGGATGGTGTTATCCTACAGAGTATGGATGGATGGTGTTATCCTACAGAGTATGGATGGATGGTGTTGTCCTACAGAGTATGGATGGATGGTGTTGTCCTACAGAGTATGGATGGATGGTGTTATCCTACAGAGTATGGATGGATGGTGTTGTCCTACAGAGTATGGATGGATGGTGTTATCCTACAGAGTATGGATGGATGGTGTTATCCTACAGAGTATGGATGGATGGTGTTATCCTACAGAGTATGGATGGATGGTGTTGTCCTACAGAGTATGGATGGATGGTGTTATCCTACAGAGTATGGATGGATGGTGTTATCCTACAGAGTATGGATGGATGGTGTTATCCTACAGAGTATGGATGGATGGTGTTGTCCTACAGAGTATGGATGGATGGTATTATCCTACAGAGTATGGATGGATGGATGGTGTTATCCTACAGAGTTTGGATGGATGGTATTATCCTACAGAGTATGGATGGATGGATGGATGGTGTTATCCTACAGAGTATGGATGGATGGATGGATGGTGTTATCCTACAGAGTATGGATGGATGGTATTATCCTACAGAGTATGGATGGATGGTATTATCCTACAGAGTATGGATGGATGGATGGTGTTATCCTACAGAGTATGGATGGATGGTATTATCCTACAGAGTATGGATGGATGGTGTTATCCTACAGAGTATGGATGGATGGTGTTATCCTACAGAGTTTGGATGGATGGTGTTATCCTACAGAGTATGGATGGATGGTGTTATCCTACAGAGTATGGATGGATGGTGTTATCCTACAGAGTATGGATGGATGGTGTTGTCCTACAGAGTATGGATGGATGGTGTTATCCTACAGAGTATGGATGGATGGTATTATCCTACAGAGTATGGATGGATGGATGGTGTTATCCTACAGAGTATGGATGGATGGTGTTATCCTACAGAGTATGGATGGATGGTGTTATCCTACAGAGTATGGATGGATGGTATTATCCTACAGAGTATGGATGGATGGTGTTATCCTACAGAGTATGGATGGATGGTGTTATCCTACAGAGTATGGATGGATGGTGTTATCCTACAGAGTATGGATGGATGGATGGTGTTATCCTACAGAGTATGGATGGATGGTGTTGTCCTACAGAGTATGGATGGATGGTATTATCCTACAGAGTATGGATGGATGGATGGTGTTATCCTACAGAGTATGGATGGATGGTGTTATCCTACAGAGTATGGGTGGATGGTATTATCCTACAGAGTATGGATGGATGGATGGTGTTATCCTACAGAGTATGGATGGATGGTGTTATCCTACAGAGTATGGGTGGATGGTGTTATCCTACAGAGTATGGATGGATGGTGTTATCCTACAGAGTATGGATGGATGGTGTTATCCTACAGAGTATGGATGGATGGTGTTGTCCTACAGAGTATGGATGGATGGTGTTATCCTACAGAGTATGGATGGATGGTATTATCCTACAGAGTATGGATGGATGGTGTTATCCTACAGAGTATGGATGGATGGTATTATCCTACAGAGTATGGATGGATGGTGTTATCCTACAGAGTATGGATGGATGGTGTTATCCTACAGAGTATGGATGGATGGTGTTATCCTACAGAGTATGGATGGATGGTGTTATCCTACAGAGTTTGGATGGATGGTGTTATCCTACAGAGTATGGATGGATGGTATTATCCTACAGAGTATGGATGGATGGATGGTGTTATCCTACAGAGTATGGATGGATGGATGGTGTTATCCTACAGAGTATGGATGGATGGTGTTATCCTACAGAGTATGGATGGATGGTGTTATCCTACAGAGTATGGATGGATGGTGTTATCCTACAGAGTATGGATGAATGGTGTTATCCTACAGAGTATGGATGGATGGTGTTATCCTACAGAGTATGGATGGATGGTGTTATCCTACAGAGTATGGATGGATGGTGTTATCCTACAGAGTATGGATGGATGGTGTTATCCTACAGAGTATGGATGGATGGTGTTATCCTACAGAGTATGGATGGATGGTGTTGTCCTACAGAGTATGGATGGATGGTATTATTACTATCCTCCCCGAGCAGGGTTTCTTTGCCCCATTCCTGACGACCCACATGGTTTGCATGTTTTATTCCAGCCCTACTCTAACGCCCATTATTCTGCTAATCAAATTGATGATCGGTTGAATAGGTTGCGTTAGTGCTGGGCTGGAACAAAACGTGCATTCAGACGGCGGGTTCCCCTGGAGTTGGGTTGAGAAATGCTGCTTTGGCGTTTGCTGTGGGTCGTGCTGTCACCGTACCGCCCAGCTGCTGTTGTCTGTAGCGTGACAAGGCCGTCGGCACACTAACAGAACACAACGGCGACGTCATTGAAAAGGATCTCCTCTCCTGTGTTAGTTGCTTTATCCCTTAGGGAACTGGATCACGGCTGTCGTCGTTTGACTGCCGTTTACTTATGTTTGTTTATTTTTATGCACCAACAATAATGTAGAATACTGTACTAGAAACCCTTTTTGTTTCCGTGTTAAAAGCCTTCGCAAGCTGTTTTTGTAACGCTTCAGCCGCGGCTCATATAACTAGAATGCTGACTCATAATCAGACCGACTGCTTCCTTACTAGCGCTTCTCCGACCGTCGACTGACTGCTTCCACACTGGGAAGTAATGGTTCCAATCCACCAACACCCGCCCCGCAGACCAAAGCTCTGTCTCACTTCCCTCCCCTTCTTCAGTGTTTCCGACGGCCCGCCTCAGCTCCTTCAGAGTTTTGAAGCACGGGCGGGTCAAAGGAAGAAGCTTTAAGGACAAATAATGACGTGCATGTGTTGTGTAATGGAGAGAGCGTTTGTCACTGCTGCCGCTCTGGGCAGAAGAGGGAGAGAGGGAAACAATGGTGGAGGGAGAGAGGACAGTTTGTTCTTTCCTCTTAGTGTTTGCACCCTGTCCACAGTGAACTTAACAGACAGGGAATCTAAACAACACCCCTCCCTCCCTCTCTGTCCCTCCCTCCCTCCCTCTCTGTCCCTCCCTCCCTCTCTGTCCCTCCCTCTCTCTCTGTCCCTCCCTCTCTCTCTGTCCCTCCCTCTCTCTCTGTCCCTCCCCCTCTCTGTCTGTCCCTCCCCCTCTCTCTCTGTCCCTCCCCTCTCTCTCTGTCCCTCCCCTCTCTCTTTGTCCCTCCCCCTCTCTCTTTGTCCCTCCCCCTCTCTCTCTGTCCCTCCCTCTCTCTCTCTGTCCCTCCCTCTCTCTCTCTGTCCCTCCCTCTCTCCCTCTCTGTCCCTCCCTCTCTCCCTCTCTGTCCCTCTCTCCCTCTCTGTCCCTCCCTCCCCTCTGTCCCTCTGTCCCTCCCCCTCTCTCTCTGTACCTCCCCCTCTGTCTGTCCCTCCCCCCCTCTCTGTCCCTCCCTCTCTGTCCCTCCCCCTCCCTCTCTGTCCCTCCCTCTCTCTCTCTGTCCCTCCCTCTCTCTCTCTGTCCCTCCCTCTCTCTCTCTGTCCCTCCCTCTCTGTCTCTGTCCCTCCCTCTCTCTCTCTGTCTCTGTCCCTCTGTCTCTGTCCCTCTCTCTCTCTGTCCCTCTCTCTCTCTGTCCCTCCCCCTCTCTCTCTGTCCCTCTATCACTCTCTCTGTGTCCCTCGCTCTCTCTGTCCCTCGCGCTTTGTCGCTCTCTCTGTCCCTCTCTCTGTCTCCCTCCCTCTCTCTCTGTCTGTCTCTCTCGCTCTGTCTCTCTCTCTCTGTCTCTCTCTCTCTCTCTCTCTCTCTCTCTCTCTCTCTCTCTCTCTCTGTGTCTCCCTCTCTCTGCCCCTCCCTCTCTCTGTCCCTCCCTCTGTGGGGCTCACAAACATAAAGAGCAAACACTTCTCTGTTTTCACTGGAGCTGGGATTATTTACTTTCTCTGGTTTTGTTTTATATGCAGATCCAGAGAGAAGTTGATTTGATAGGTGGGAACTGCATAGCCAGTAGTGAGTGTGTTTGTTTTAGTGTCTGTCCGAGTCGATGCTTGTGTGTGCGTGCATGTTTGTCTGTCGAGTCATGTGCGTGTGTGTGTGTGTGTTGGCTAATTGAAGTTAAAATGGTCAGGCCGGATCCCCAGTGGGCTGATCAGCGTGCAGCTGAAGCCTGGGAGAGACCTTTTGTTCTCTCACTTCCTCCATGGAGAACACTCACAGAAACTAACCGCTGCTCTCTGGCAACACAGCGTCTGTATCTCAAATGGCATCCTATTCCCTATTATAGTACCTACGGCCCTGGTCAAAGGTAGTGCACTATGAAGGAAAAAGGGTGCCATTTCGGATGTACTCGAGCTATTTATGACCAGCAGGGTCACAGAATGTGTTCCTCTCATTAAATTCAATAGCATTTCAAAATGTTCAAGTTCCACAGTTCAAACAACTTGCTCCCATGTTTGTTTGTGACTTGTATGAATCCATTTCCAGGAGAGAAGGTTTGTCTATGACCATCGCTGCTTCTCCTAAGGTCGGACTAATTTACCGGTTGTGTCTCTGCAACAGAGCCGAGCTCTGATGCTTAGCAGGTTTTGTTTTTTGTAGTTGATCTGGCATCACTTTGCTGCCTCCAAATTCAGGCTACATCACAAACGGCGCCCACTTCCCTATATAGTGCGCTACTTTTGACCAGGGCCCCATAGGGCTGTGGTCAAAAGTAGTGCACTATGTAGGGAATGGGGTGCCTTTTCTGACGTTGACTTACACCGGCACTAATTGGTCTTTTGACCAATCACATCAGATCATTTTTCAGATCTGATTGGTCAAAGACCAATTAGTGAAAAAAATATATCAGAATCGGGCTGCCTGTAAACGCAGCCAATATGCCTGTCCTGTATCTCCTAATGGTCACATGCATAATTTTGATAGGAGTATGTGATCTCCCTGATCAAAGCAGACTGGTTCCTCCTCCCTCGACCACATGGCTGTGTCTTATTTGTTCTTAAAAGGCGCTGACATCTCTGCTGCCGTATTCAATTCCACACCCAATTCGGCTCGATCTGCATCAGTTCTACAATACGATAATATGAATGTTGCAGGAGTTTATCCTTCTGTATTCTTTGTTTCAAAGAATGTTGTGCCATTTGTTAATAGCAAAGAGAAATATTGAACATATATTAAAAAGAAGAGCTATTTTAAATTATTTTTTGGCTTTTTTTGCAATATTTATTTTCTTGTATTAGAGTCTTTGTAGGAGGAAAAACAAAAAATGTATTTTTCATTAGTGCAAAAAACTATTTTTTTCCTTTTTGTACACTTTCAATGTTAAGCAAAACGTTAAAAAGCAATATTATGATGTTCCATGTGACTGTATCTGCATGCTGTTTGTGTTGCCTTAAAGACGGCTGCGTCCACTATGACCCCCCCTCCTCCCCCGGCACTATGGTGTGGTTGACCAGTGTAGTCAATAAAGCAGTGCTTTCTGTGTACCCATGCTCTGGACCGTCTCTCTGTTCAGTTCACCATCCCAGGAGCTCATTTTTGAGGGGCAATCTGGGATTCAAATAAAAACAATATACTCCACCACTTTTTGGTGAGCAGTTGAGGGATGGGGTACGACAGTTGAACTAAGCTCATTTCTAAGTGATATTCTTAAAGAATCAATGGCTGTTAATCATTGAATTAAAAGTTAAATGGATGTACTAATGCCCCTTTTGATTCAGTCACACTGTGTTGAATCAATCTGGGTCTCTACAGACGGACCCAGAGGTAACGAGGCTCGATACTCCATTTTACATGTACTGTAGGTTGAGAGATAAAGGGACAGTAGAAGGTGACTCTTGTGCCATCAAACCCTTGAAACATATCCAGAAGGTCGCAGCCTGGATTTAAACGTCCCCAAGTTTTCCCATGTCACCCTGCTCCTCCGCTTACTCCATCAGCTTCCAGTTGAAGCTCGCATCCCCTGGTGTTTGCCTACGGACCTGCAAGGGGAATGCCCCTCCCTACCTTCAGGCTATGCTCAATCCCTACTCCCCAACCCGTGCACAATCCACACAACTCTGGTTTCGTGGCCCTCCAACCTCTACAGGGGTCACCTCTGCCCAGTTAAAGCTTTTCTCTGTCCTAGCTGCCCCCACCCCCCCAATGGTGGAACAAGTTTCCCCTTAACATCAGGTCAGCAGAGTCCCTGCCAACCTTCCTAAAACTTCTGAAACCCTACCTCTTCAAAAATAATCTTAACCCCCAAGTAACCCCTGCCCCCTTCACCTAGCTATCTTAAGAGGGATGTACTAATTGTAAAACGCTCTATTATACATGAAACATCCCAAGTTGTAGCTGAAGGTGATGAACAAGTTGCTATTAACACATTCATCTTCAGGTAAACATAACCATAGTATCCTTATACAGCTCGTTCCTCTGTGTTAGATTGCTCAATACTGTAGCTCATTATACCATGTGCCTATGTCAACCGTTAACATTTCCAAGTAACATCGAAATCAAAAACATGGCGTCCTTTAAAGACTTGACGAAGCAGAGAGAATCTTTCTAACAAAATGTTACTGGGCTGCTGCCGTGTTCCTGTCAAATGTGCACCACTTTTAGACACTTTTACAACTCATTTCCCAGGACATCCAGTAAGCAGAATAACTGGGTAGGAAACATTCATCCCAAATAGCACCCTATTCCCTTTGCACTACTTTTGACCAGACCCCTATGTGCCACTGCACTATATAGGGAATAGGGTGCCATTTGGGACGGACCCAAAGGGTAGTTTATCCAAATCATCCTTAAAGTATCTGAAATCGTCTGTTCCCCTCCTCAAATGACGAATGTTAAGAGCGTGACCTTCAGTGTTCTCTGGGAAGAATTAGGGTCTCCCGCTGCTCTTAAAGAAACAAGCGTTGACTTTGTGGAGGACTTGTTTTTAAAGTGTCCGACCCACCAGCCTGCAGGAAATTAAAGATGGTTTATTGTTGTTCATGGCTTGGGTCCAGGGCACTTTGCTGTAAGTGACGTACTGTGTTGCTTCCAGAGTAAATACCCACCATGGCAGGACAGAGCTGTCGATCAAATCTACATTTTGAAAACTAGTAGTAGAGTAGAGCAGCTATATTGGGGGTAAACTTGTGTGTGAATTGAAAAGACCAATTTAAAAGTTGGTTGATTTTAAAAAGTAGCGGCATCTTGATAGTCGCACAAACGCATAAGGCCACCATTTAAATATTTGTTTTTCTTTTTAAATAATTATTTGATACCATCACTGCTGGTTCGACTCATTGCTACCTCTTAGCTATGTCTGTCTATATGAACAAACAGTTGGTAAATGTGGTATGATTATGTCACTGTAATATGGACAGTTGCCATGTTGGTGAATAACCCCCATGACATCTTCTAACTCGTCTGTAACGTTCTGTCCAATACAGAAGCAGATTGCAGTTGAGTCATCCTGCCACACGAGGGGGCAGCTGTCATTTTGTCTCCTGCAGGTGGACAGCTGGAAAAAAACTCACCTCTGAGGGGCATTCGTTGCCAATTTATGTCAATGCTACGGCTGGGCATCCCTTAACATGGCGGTGTGGGAGGGAGGGGCTGCTACCATGATAGGATGTCCACATCAACCGGCCTGACTTTATGGCCCAGCATATTAAACCATTTTGGAGGAGACGAGGCAACTAGAGAACACTGTTCTGCCAGAGCGGATCTGCAGAGTGGCAGCCGAACAGGAGGAGTTGACAGTGAAACACTCAACGAGTGACCTCTTGTGGCCATATTAAATTACATCAAAATGAATTACTCACTAGGCTACAGTAACAGCACACGATTGAGGACAATTACAATCTTGTCCTAATTTTGAGTGGAGCTCTATTGACAATCTCAAATCCGATCCTGGATCTATATTGTTAACCCAAACTAACACTTTCAAAGATGGCTGTCCCTGTAGACTTAAGTCAAAGTGTTTATTAAGCTGTAGAGTAGTAGGTCAACAGGTCGTTCCATGAAGAGTGCCTTTTATATTTACAGGTTCAAGCAGTGAAGCTGGGTGAAACCCTATTTGTTGGCGGTCATTATTCTGGTTCTCCACAAATTTTGTGAGTAAAAAAAAAAGCTCATTCCTGTGAGATGGTAAGGCCTAGAAGGGTGCAACATGGCATGATGGTAAAGGCCCACGGGCCACAGCCCCTCATGCGATGCCGTCTGGCCAGATGGTGGTGCTATAACAAGCAATTTAAAGCAAACTTTGAAAGGTCATGCCCCTCACCCCGTTTGACCTAGAGTCATGAAATTTGGTACATATATCCCTCTCCTCACAATAAACAAATGTGCCTCATGGACCCATAAGGTCTGCCAAGATGGATCTTCTGCTATTAAACATTTTGTGAAAAGCACTTAAAACAGTACTATTCTGTCACTGAATGACCGATCTACACAAAACTTAACATATAACATCTGTGGACCAAGGTCTCTCGCCACATCATTTTCCAGGTTAGCATCTCAAACAACATGGCCACTACATATGAATAACCACTCGCGTGGTTGAGCACACAAACGCATATAAATCACACACAGATATAACAACACCAGATACACATGTTCCAAACGGAGTCAAGACTCAACATATGCAAGTACTTTCAGATCGATCATGGCGCAATAACTGGCACATGTTTATATCTCTTGATCGGGTTGACTCCGAGTGATTAAATTTGGCACACATGTTCGATGATGTGTCTAGCTAACCTGGAGAGCGTCTTTCATTTTGGCCTTTTGGTGGCGATGTTAGACTTAAAAATAAATCCTACAGACTCATTGGTTTGTTGCGGCCATCTTGGTTGAGCAAGAACATTGGAAGATATTGTGTTTAAAGACATGCATCCGTAGGTTAAACATACCTAATTAGGTCCAGCGGTTCTGAAAAAGAAGACGTTTAAAGTAGTCCACATCATAACATTCTTCAGAGCTTTTTGTGAGTTTTGTGAGTAAAATCAGTGGAAAAGCAGGTTTAACTGGTTCTACTCTTTTTGGCTATTTTCTGGTGTTTTGCGAAGATGGAGCCGGAGGGTAGGGCTGGATGGAGCCGGAGGGTAGGGCTGGATGGAGCCGGAGGGTAGGGCTGGATGGAGCCGGGAGGGTAGGGCTGGATGGAGCCGGGAGGGTAGGGCTGGATGGAAGCGGAGGGTAGGGCTGGATGGAAGCGGAGGGTAGGGCTGGATGGAAGCGGAGGGTAGGGCTGGATGGAGCCGGAGGGTAGGGCTGGATGGAGCCGGAGGGTAGGGCTGGATGGAGCCGGAGGGTAGGGCTGGATGGAGCCGGAGGGTAGGGCCGGATGGAGCCGGAGGGTAGGGCTGGATGGAAGCGGAGGGTAGGGCTGGATGGAGCTGGGAGGGTAGGGCTGGATGGAGCGGAGGGTAGGGCTGGATGGAGCCGGAGGGTAGGGCTGGATGGAGCCGGGAGGGTAGGGCTGGATGGAGCCGGAGGGTAGGGCTGGATGGAGCCGGAGGGTAGGGCTGGATGGAGCCGGGAGGGTAGGGCTGGATGGAGCCGGGAGGGTAGGGCTGGATGGAAGCGGAGGGTAGGGCTGGATGGAGCCGGAGGGTAGGGCTGGATGGAAGCTGGATGGAGCTGGGAGGGTAGGGCTGGATGGAAGCGGAGGGTAGGGCTGGATGGAGCCGGAGGGTAGGGCTGGATGGAGCCGGAGGGTAGGGCTGGATGGAGCTGGGAGGGTAGGGCTGGATGGAGCTGGGAGGGTAGGGCTGGATGGAAGCGGAGGGTAGGGCTGGATGGAGCCGGAGGGTAGGGCTGGATGGAGCCGGAGGGTAGGGCTGGATGGAGCCGGAGGGTAGGGCTGGATGGAGCCGGAGGGTAGGGCTGGATGGAGCCGGAGGGTAGGGCTGGATGGAGCCGGAGGGTAGGGCTGGATGGAGCCGGAGGGTAGGGCTGGATGGAGCCGGAGGGTAGGGCTGGATGGAGCCGGAGGGTAGGGCTGGATGGAGGCGGAGGGTAGGGCTGGATGGAGGCGGAGGGTAGGGCTGGATGGAGGCGGAGGGTAGGGCTGGATGGAGGCGGAGGGTAGGGCTGGATGGAGGCGGAGGGTAGGGCTGGATGGAGCCGGAGGGTAGGGCTGGATGGAGCCGGGAGGGTAGGGCTGGATGGAGCCGGGAGGGTAGGGCTGGATGGAGCCGGGAGGGTAGGGCTGGATGGAGCCGGGAGGGTAGGGCTGGATGGAGCCGGAGGGTAGGGCTGGATGGAGCCGGAGGGTAGGGCTGGATGGAGCCGGAGGGTAGGGCTGGATGGAGCCGGAGGGAGCCGGGAGGGTAGGGCTGGATGGAGCCGGGAGGGTAGGGCTGGATGGAGCCGGGAGGGTAGGGCTGGATGGAGCCGGGAGGGTAGCTTTCTCGCATTGTTCGTAACTTGTTTTGTACATCATGTTGCTGCTACCGTCTCTTGTGATCGAAAAGAGCTTCTGGACATCAGAACAGCGGTTACTCACCTCAAATTAGACATACAGTTTTTCGTCAACGAGTTTGGTGCGCGAAGGATATACTACAGACACCCGACCAGGCCCAGATCCCCGTGATTCGCTGGAAAAGGAAGCGTAGGTGTCGCGGAAAGAGATCAGGATGCCTTGTGAGGATCAGGCGAAGAGTGGCTATCTGCCCTTGCCTTCCGTTCTGCTAGCTAACGTTCAATCACTGGAAAGTAATTGGGATGAACTGAAAGCACTTATATCCTACCAATTGGACATTTGAAAACTAATATCTTGTGTTTCACGAGTCATGGCTGAACGACGACATTAAGAACATACAGCTGGCGGGTTATACACTCTATCGGCAGGATAGAACAGCAGCCTCTGGTAAGACACGTGGCGGGGCCCTATGCATATAAATATCTAAGGAAGTCTCAGGGTTTTGCTTGCCTGAGGTAGTGTGGTCTACAGCGATAGAGTATCTCTATCTACCTAGAGAGTTTTGATCTGTATTTTTCGTAGCTGTCTACATACCACCACAGACCGAGGCTGGCATTAAAACCGCATTCAATGAGCTGTATAGCACCATAAGCAAACAGGAAAATGCTCACCCAGAGGGGGCGCTCCTAGTGGCCGGGGACTTTAATGCAGGGAAACTTAAATCAGTTTTACCTCAATTCTATCAACATGTTAAATGTGCCACCAGAGGGAAAACAATTCTAGACCACCTTTACTCCACACACAGAGACTCGTACAAAGCTCTCCCTCGCCCTCCATTTGGCAAATCTGACCATAACTCTATTCTCCTGATTCCTGTTTACAAGCAAAAATGAGAGCAGGAAGCACCAGAGACATGGTCAAAAGAAATGTGGTCAGATGAAGCAGATGCTAAACTACAGGACTGTTTTGCTAATACAGACTGGAACAAGTTCCGGGATTCATTGTTCATCTCCGTCATGTCTGAGTTACTCAGTTACACCACATCAGTCACTGGCTTTATCAATAAGTGCATCGAGGACGTCGTCCCCACAGTGACTGTACGTACATACAGTTGAAGTTGGAAGTTTACATACACTTAGGTTGTCATTAAAACTTGTTTTTCAACCACTCCACACATTTCTTGTTAACAAACTATAGTTTTGGCAAGTCGGTTCGGACATCTACTTTGTGCATGACACAAGTCATTTATCCAACAATTGTTTACAGACAGATTATTTCACTTATAATTCACAATTCCAGTGGGTCAGAAATGTACATACACTAAGTTGACTGTGCCTTCAAACAGCTTGGAAAAATTCCAGAAAATGATGTCATGGCGTTAGACGCTTCTGATAGGCTAATTGACATAATTTGAGTCAATTGGAGGTGTACCTGTGGATGTATTTCAAGGCCTACCTTTCAAACTCAGTGCCTCTTTGCTTGACATCATTGGAAAGTCAGAAGAAATCAGCCAAGACCTTAGGGAAAACAATGGTTCATCCTTGGGAGCAATTTCCAAAAGCCTGAATCACATTCATCTGTACAAACAATAGTACGCAAGTATAAACATCATGGGACCACACAGTCGTCATACCGCTCGGGAAGGATACGCGTTCTGTCTCCTAGAGATGAACGTACTTTGTTGCGAAAAGTCCAAATCAATCCCAGAACAACAGCAAAGGACCTTATGAAGATGCTGGAGAAAACTGGTACAAAGGCATCTATATCCACAGTAAAACGAGTCCTATATCGACATAACCTGAAAGACCGCTCAGCAAGGACGAAGCCACTGCTCCAAAACCGCCATAAAAAAGCCAGACTACGGTTTGCAACTGCACATGGGGACAAAGATTGTACTTTTTGGAGAAATGTCCTCTGGTCTGATGAAACAAAAATATAACTACTTGGCCATAATGACCATCATTATGTTTGGAGGAAAAAAGGGGAGGCTTGCAAGCCGAAGAACACTATCCCAACCGTGAAGCACAGGGGTGGCAGCATCATGTTGTGGGGGTGCTTTGCTGCAGGAGAGACTGGTGCACTTCACAAAATAGATGGCTTCATGAGGAGGGAAAATTATGTGGATATATTGAAGCAACATCAGTCAGGAAGTTAAAACTTGTTCGCAAATGGGTCTTCCAAATGGATAATGACCCAAGTATACATCCAAAGTTGTGGAAAAATGGCTTAAAAACAACAAAATCAAGGTATTGGAGTGACCATCACAAAGCCTTGACCTCAAATCCTAGAAAGTGTGTGGGCAGAACTGAAAAAGCGCGTGCGAGCAAGGAGGCCTACAAACCTGACTCAGCTACACCAGCTCTGTCAGGAGTAATGGGCCAAAATTCACCCGACTTATTGTGGGAAGCTTGTGGAAGGCTATCCAAAACGTTTGACCCAAGTTAAACAATTTTGAAGGCAATGCTACCAAATACTAATTGAGTGTATGTAAACTTCTGACCCACTGGGAATGTGATGAAATAAATACAAGCTGAAATAAATAATTCGCTCTAGTATTATTCTGACATTTCACATTCTTGAAATAAAGTGGTGATCCTAATTTTTACTAGGATTAAATGTCAGGTATTGTGAAAAACAGAGTTTAAATGTATTTGGCTAAGGTGTATGTAAACTTCCGACTTCAACTGTACATTCATATTATTAAGTTGTTTTGTGACAGAATGTTATTAGGTGAAATTAAGTTAACATTTTTACACTTTTAAAAGTGAATGAATTGGTGGAACGACCTTTAACGATGAACAACAGTGTCTCATCAGGTTATTATCAGGGGAGGGTGTTTCAGCCTCTGTCATAGCCGGGGGCTTTCTCCTTCTTTTCGGCTGCTCTTTTTGAAGTGTGTCTGGGCTGACAGAGCTCCGAGTCCCCCTCCACTATCACTGACTCCACTGTTTAAGTTTGTATATTTAGGGACTGTGTCCTCTGGGAGTGCGTGCGTGCGTGTGTTGTGTGAGAGAGAGAAAAAGCAGGCAGCATTGTTCCGAGCACCATCGCAGCTCTGTGACCTATCTCCCTTTCTCTAAGTTCCCTTCTCTCTTTTTTAAATGTGTTTAAGTCGTTCTCTCCCGCTCCAGTCAGACAGCATTGCTCCAAGTCTGTAAACATTTCATGTCTATTTTTGGTTACTGTGGGGCAAAATCAGTGCCGCCCCTGGAGTGAATTAAGTTTTGTCTCTCTGGTTACGGCCCCCAGTTTCCAAATGGGTCCTGGCTTCAGCACATACTTCAGCACAAGGTGTACCAAACCTAGGAAGTGGAAGATAGGATCCCAGCCAAAAGGGTCCACTGTTGTTTTTCTACACAGAAAATAGGTGCTGTGTTTGTGTTTGCGTGCACGCATGTACTGTTCACCTAATGTAAAGTTGTAAAAGTCTGAACTTGATTATGTCATTATGTTTCATTGCTAGGCAAGAAGACATGTCTTAATGTGCGTCGTAAAGACTTGGTCCGGCCTCAATGTCTTTGTAGTGTTGGCCCCGTATGTCAACACTGACTGCCAGCCTTCACTGAAATACAGTGAAGTACAGTGGCCTTTCCCATCAAGAAATAAGTATAGTATGTGCAAACTCACAAATCTTTTGAAATACAGGTTATAGTCATGCTTATCATTTATTCAAGACAATAGGCTTTTTGATCCAATATGTTCTCCTACTTTTGCCTCAGCAAATGGTTAGGCTCAAGTCAAATAAAAGGTATTTGATAATGCCACAAAATGAAAGTCATGCCCACACCGTCAAATGTA
This sequence comes from Oncorhynchus masou masou, assembly GCF_036934945.1. Taxonomy (NCBI): domain Eukaryota; kingdom Metazoa; phylum Chordata; class Actinopteri; order Salmoniformes; family Salmonidae; genus Oncorhynchus; species Oncorhynchus masou. The sequence goes on from NC_088222.1 coordinate 54,083,354, forward strand.
TCGACATTTTTTGACAATGCAGAACTTAATTTCGCTCAATAAACCACAAGCTCATCATTACATTCCCAAACAGAATTCACTTGTCATCACAAACCTAGACGGAACAATCATTCACACGAGTGTCATCTTCACGTTTCGACACTATCTATTGCACTTCCTCTAACATTCCAGTCACTTGTGTTTGTGTCTGGTTTGTTGAACTGGGAACAAGGGACACATGCCAGAATTGCTTGTTATCTTCTCACCCATCAACTAGAACCAGATCAATCAGCTACTGTAACCGTGTGTGTGTGTGTGTGCGCACAGACTGAATCCAAACTCAAGAGTACAGTATAGAGGCACACATGAGATCAATCAAACGACTCCCCAGACAGCAAAGCATGTCTGGCACTGAATGGTCGCCATCTCACTGGTGAGGTCATCCTACGTTATACTTATATAACATATAGAAATGAAGTTGTAAGTAGGTACATATATACAGCATTCGTCAGCACAAGGAAAAAAAGGAAAACATTTAAAAGATGTATTAAGAAATGGCAGAAATATATCAAATGTGTCTTACGTTCAACCATTAATGATGAGTCTCATGTATTCATGGGTTTCAATAACTGTCATGGACAGTTTTTTGTAAGTTCATTAGAGATGACCTTTGTTATCCAATATCATTTGGTAATAAAACACAGACAGTGCGAATTGTGGAGGACGGATGGTGCTCTCTTCTCATTGTTGTTAGTATGAAAGTTGTTTTAATGCTGATTTGATCAGAAATGGGACAGAGGTAATGCCATCAGAAATTGGAAATCACTTTATGTCCTGTGAAGACAGCATCACAACAGCCACACTACGCTCCACAACAGAGCAGACTCGCAGAGGTCTGTGGGATTGCTTTTGGTCTTTGTACAATGAATTATCTCATTTTAAATCATCCATTCTTATCCAGTTAAAACAATTTGAAATTAAAACATTTAAGGGTCCTTTACATGTCATTCTGTAATAATGACAGAAACATTGTAATCACAAGTTTGCACACATACAAGGTTATGTACACGAAAAGTCATGTGTATAGAGATGGTATAGCTGGTTTGTGAAGACAATGAAGTTATAATTGTGTTCTGTTTAATCTTCAACATCATTCAACCATCAACAGCTTAGCCATTCTCAGTTGGTTCTGGAAGTGGACAACATTGCCCACTGTCTTGCCTGGCTAGAGGAAGCAGCTGATCCATTCCCAGACCAGAGAACATCCTCTCTGCGTACAGGTGAGACCGAGGCCAGCCACACACGTGAGCGGTGTAACACAGACCTCCATCTCCCAGCCCAAAAACTGTCCAACCCTGTGAGGGGGCAGTGGAGTTGGTGGTGCCGCTGTGAGTGGAACTGTGGAGGGGCCTGGAGGGGGCAGGGCTGAGAGGGACAGATGTGCCCAGAATCAAATCAAATTGTATTGGTCACATACACATGGTTAGCAGATGTTATTGGTCACATACACATGGTTAGCAGATGTTATTGTTCACATACACATGGTTAGCAGATGTTATTGGTCACATACACATGGTTAGCAGATGTTATTGTTCACATACACATGGTTAGCAGATGTTATTGGTCACATACACATGGTTAGCAGATGTTATTGGTCACATACACATGGTTAGCAGATGTTATTGGTCACATACACACGGTTAGCAGATGTTATTGCGAGTGTTGCGAAATGCATGTGCCTCAGTTCCGAAAATGTGGCAATATCTAACAATTCCATAACAACTACCTAATACACACAAATCTAAGTAAAGGAATGGAATAAGAATATATACTGTAGATATAAATATATGGATGAGCAATGACAGAGTGACATAGGCAAGATGCAGTACATGGTATTTAAAATACAGTATATACATATGAGATGAGTGATGCAAGATATGTAAACATTAACAAAGGCCAGAGGCGATGTGGGAAGTGTGGCCTCGTGGTCCTGATGCTAGTCCTGGCTGTTTTCTCCTGTCAGTGGGGGTCTGCATGGTCAACATTGTTAAAGGGGAATGTTGTAAGCTGGATGAGAAGGACACATACTTGATGAATTCATTTGAATAGAAAATGGAAATCACTGTGTACTGCATATGTTTAAAGAGTGAGATTATGGGACAATATACTCTTCTCAGTCAATACAGTTCCTCGGGGTAAAAAAACAACTGATCTGAACCACATATTATAGAGTGTCTCAAATGTCACATGGCTCTGGTCAAATGTTGTGCACTATATAAGGAATAAGGGTGCCATTTGGGACGGATACATCGAGTCAGGCACCGATACATCGAGTCAGTAGAAAAAGAATAACATGTCCTGGTCTGGTGGTATACATTGGAAATATTGGAGACATTTTGCGACATTACAAACAATTTAAATGTAAACTATTTCTCCGTCTCAAAATCCGCATCCGCCAATTAAAATTGTTGACGTAATTGCACGTGATAGAACGCTATTTTCCATATTCTGGCGTACATAGTGGTTGTCACTAGTTACCACCGCCACAAAGTCTAAATTATCGTAAAAATGCATAATTTTTGTTGTTGATTTTTGGTCGCAATTTAAGGTTAGCATTGTGGTTACCATTAAGGTTCGGTGGTTTAAAATCTGATTAAAAAATATATACATTGTAGAAATAGGCAAGGGGGTTAGCCATAATTATAACTTTGTGGCTGTGATAACTAGCGACAACCATACTCGGACCAATGCTAAAAAAAAAACAGCTGAATGTGATTATTTTACTGATAATGCTCGAGAAGACGGTGTTTGAAGGATATATTGGCACGGGTGTTGTTAGGCCCGAGACGAAGTCGACACACTCCGGTTTCGAGGGCATTATCACTTTACATATTTTCATTAAACACGTTATTTTGATTAATTTATTCATACTATTTCATCCTTCCACAAGATATAGTCCCGACACAAATATAGGGTTGCTACCCAAGCTGGGTGGTCGTTCTATCGGTTCGGTTGCCAGAGACCCAGGCTGTGTTTTTTGTTCTGTATCTATAGACGCGACCCAGTCATTCCTTTTAAATGTTCTATTGCCATACCGGCTGGCAACGTTCTTGTCTTTTGCTTGCTAGCTAGCAAACCTCGGCGAATTTACAGTCAAGTCAAACAGTGCAGCCAGAATAACAACACATTAGCTTCATATGCATTTGTTTAAGATGTTTTCTTGTGACATTTGAGATCATGTCTAGGTTCAGATGCTTTTCATAGTGGAGATCAAGTTTATCAATTGCCTGGCTGGGCTGACGACAATGGATTGCCAGTCAGACAGAGCAGATGAAATATGCAAATTTGGAATAGACACCGGTTGGAATGCGGTTTTGACCAATCGGCATTCAGGATTAAGACCCACCCAGTTTATAATGCCAATTATGGTAATAGCTAGAAGGGATACCGATACTGTCAAATTTACGTCATATTCTCGTTCTCTACCAGAGTTTGCGTCATGGATAGAAGGGATACCGATTTTGTCATAATCCTGTTCACTACGAGTTTGCGTTTTACACATCGTCGACTTCTACAGCAGACTGGAATTGATTTCCACAGGATCGCTAGCTAGCAGAACTATTGGGGTACTTTCTACGGAGCACATTACATTACTACATGGGCTCCAGAGTGGTGGAGTGGTCTAAGGCACTCCATCTCAATGCAAGAGTCGTCACTACAGTACCTAATTCGAATCCAGGCTGTATCGCATCCGGTCGTGATTGGGAGTCCCATAGGGCGGCGTACATTTGGCCCAGCGTCGTCCAAATGTGGCCGGGGTAGGCTGTCATTGTAAAGAAGAATTTGTTCGTAATTGACTTGCCGAGTTAAATAAAGGTTCAATAAAAAAAATATATTTATTAGCGTTATCAGCTAGTAATTTTGCCCTTGTGGAACTTAAGAGGACAGTGGTTAGAGGTCCATGTAGAGTTTGAGTAGTTTTTCTGTTCTACTTTATTATTGCACCAACCTGGTGTCCCAGCTCTACCAGTCCGTGATGTGTAGAATGGAAATATTGTCTTATTCTTTCTTTTCATACACTAACTGGCCACCAGACTACAGAAACTACAGCAATGGAACGGAAGTAATGGAATAGCAATAACTATAATGCTAGCAATAGGAATATGGCATGAGAGATGCCAAAAAGAAAGTCATTGGTTTCTTAAATTTCATTTATTCTTATTTTTCTATTAAAAACACAAAATACAGCAAATATGTGGAACTTTAAAAAGAGTGAAACCCTCACTCTCCTAACATAAAGTTGAACCTTATCCTCTCCCCTCTACTGTCTCCTCTCCCTTTTTTCTCTACTGTCTCCTCTCCCTTTTTTCTCTTCTGTCTCCTCTCCCTTTTTTCTCTTCTGTCTCCTCTCCCTTTTTTCTCTTCTGTCTCCTCTCCCTTTTTTCTCTTCTGTCTCCCCTCCCTTTTTTCTCTTCTGTCTCCCCTCCCTTTTTTCTCTTCTGTCTCCTCTCCCTTTTTTCTCTTCTGTCTCCTCTCCCTTTTTTCTCTTCTGTCTCCTCTCCCTTTTTTCTCTTCTGTCTCCTCTCCCTTTTTTCTCTTCTGTCTCCTCTCCCTTTTTTCTCTTCTGTCTCCTCTCCCTTTTTTCTCTTCTGTCTCCTCTCCCTTTTTTCTCTTCTGTCTCCTCTCCCTTTTTTTCTCTTCCCTCCCTACTGTCTCCTCCCCTTTACAACCTCCCCTCCCCACCGTCTCCCCTCCCCTCTCTACCATCTCCTCTCCCTTCCATTTTCTCTTCTGTCTACTGTCTCCTCTCCTAGATGTGTTTTCCATTGTTTTGTATGTTCGGATGTGTTTTGATATTTAGATGCGTGTGTGTGTGTGTGTGTGTTAACGCTCACTGATGTTCCTTTGTTTGAGTTTATTCTACTTTACCTTGTTCCCAGTGTCTGGGTTTTTGTGAGTTTTTTTATCCTCGGCCTCATGTTCTGTGAGAGACAAACCACACCAAAAATACCATTTTGAGAAAAATATTGTAGAACGGAAATGTTAAATGTACCGTAGATAATCACAGAAAACAATCTTCATTATGATTGTATTCTGGAATAATCTCAATCTCATTAGGGGAAGGCAGACCCAGTGGAGGGGGGAGGAGCTAGGGCAAGACACACCCAGGGGAGGAGCTAGGGGTCCTCGGCCACAGTCCAGGATCAGCAGCATGTCCAGGAAGGTGTAGGGCCAGGCATGTCCAGGAGTTATTAGATGTGGAAAAGGACAAAAGAAGGGGCTACTGGGAGCATACTTATGTACATCAGATAAGACACAGTACAGTACACCAGATGAGACAAGCTGACCATGGACCCTAGGCAAATAAAAACTATTTGGGGGGGGGGGGAGAAAGAGGAGATATACTTCTGTCCATATGGGCCTTTCATGTCAGACGAGGATTATTTGTCCAAGGCTTAGGTACGTAACGTCACTTACAAGACTGAAACCAAGTCTGACTCTCACATAAAAGATGAACTCTGTAGGAGAAAGCCCCGTATCCATCTGTTTTCTTGGATATTTGGGGAACAAGGAGTCCTGCATCTTGTGGTTCTCTTCCCTTTCTAACACATACCCTCCTCAACCTCTCACCTCTCCCTTCCTGAACGACATCCCCTCCTCACAACATCAGTCAATCATAATCACCTTTACTGTGCCTCTTTGTAAAACATTAGCTAACGTACCATTTGTGTTTCCCTCTTACTATCACTAGCATGTTTATCCTTGCCATGGTGGCAGGCGTATAGTAGGTTCTCCTACCGAACACCGGGAAGGTTGTTCCATCATGGGGAACATGAGTTCCCGATGCAAGTTTTTTTACGATGCGAGATCTGAGGTGTTAAACAAATGACAAGTTAGAATAGCTAATCTAAAATCGATTAATAACACACACGTCTGTCTACTATCTGACGTTAGTCAACGGAGTTAGCTATTTTACTAGGTAACGACCTAGATTAATATCACTTCTTGATTAAATTCGAACTCAGCCTTCTGTCCAGATGCGGTATCCTTTTTGTTTACAATACATGCTGTCCTTGTATTCTGTTTATAATGGTTTAGCTGGTCTTCAAAAGCTTGTAGGCTAGTAAAATACTGAAGACCAGCAGTGTTAACCACTATCGTTGTAAATGAGTCATACAATTCCTGAGACAACTCAAGCTTCGAGTGGAGCAGACGGGACTATGACGCCATTTTAACACAATCGGTATCCCTTCTAGCCCAGACCGAAAGGTCTATTTCCAGCAATAAATTCTGTTTCAGCCAATTACAACTGTTGACGTGGCAGAAACCTTTTTCATAAATCACACCGCAGCGGAGTAACGTTCAACTTGATTATATCGAGGCGGAGTTGAGTTTGGACGCCGAAGTTGCTAGCAACAACAACGAGCCACCACCAGTCGATTCTTGTAAAAATAAATAAAAAAACTTACATGTACCTCTTTGTCATATACAAGTGCCCTCTTCCGCGTGCTTCTGAAATGTATACTTTTAATAACACATTTTAGCGAATACAACCACCAACCCCTTGTTGCTCGTACAACGTAGTGAGATTCAATTAGTTCCGGGATCCTTGGGACAGCCCCACCGTAAACCCTTACCTAGCCTAACCATTTAAATTGTCAACTTCCATTATGACAGCCCAGAAAACGAAGGTGTCATTTCTGGTGACAGTCAAGCGACCGAGCCACTCCAAAATAACTGTTGGTTACGGACCACTGTTAACCTGTTATTCATTGCAAACATTTATTACAATTTATGATGCAAACAGAGTCTCTCTCTTATCGGAACAGCTCATGGAATACGAGAGATTAAAGAGACGCAAAGGGACAGAACAAAACAAAATTATGCGCCATTCAATTATGGTTCTGAAGAAGAAAAAAACACGTTTTGAGATAAGCACTCAATTCTCAACATTGTAATTTGGCATTTCCACCCTCGTGTTGTACTTCTGTAGATGAACATTCAAAATCAAAGAACAAGGCATGCTTAATAGTTTTTTTTATATAAAGCACATTGATCAAGGAAACCGCTTATATAAAACAAATCTAAATCTTTCTTATAGGTTTTCATATGCCTATCCATTCCCACTCATGAACTATTCCTCATATCTTACTTGGTCAATATATTCATCCTGTTCGTGTCTGCTCAGGGAACTCATCAGTAAAATGGCTTTATAACATTGACAACTACTAGATGTTACATGAAACCAACCACTTTTTACTGCATGTTATTTTCAATCATTTAATTCACAGTTAAATATCTTTCTGATCTTGTCTGCTAGCTAACAATTTCAACTTCGAACCAGACTCAGAGATGGTTATATAGCCAATAGTTACTTTCCTTTTCCTTCTTCTGAATTAAAATGTACCTTCCCATTGTTGTCCATGGTCCTTTCTACTATCTTCTCACACCATGCATGAGGACCACGAGAGGTCTTGGAGCCTGGGAATAGTCATTGCAGTGTTGATGAAATGTGATCTTGAAATGCCATTAAGTGACATCTTAAGGAATTTAACTTTTCCCCCAATACATTAATGTAGATCAATGCAGGGCTCTGTATTGTAAGAGTATGACAGAGCCACAGAAGGGCGAGTACTGCGGTCTACATTTCTTTCTATGTTTACTGAAATAATGTAAAAAAATATATATAGGATGAAGAAACAAATGAATGAAACATGATTAAACACAAGTCACATCTGCATGTTTTCTTTCAAGTTTAAAAAAATATGTATTGTGACGTGTACAACTACTCAGCTCTGTCTCACTGCTCAAAATGTGTCGGAAGGGTACGGTGGGCCTATACCATTAGATGAATTTACAGATTTAGAGTTAGAATGCATTCTACCACACCAACAGATGTCACGGGGGAGGCGAAAAGACAGAAGAAACAAAATAGAAAAGATTCATCAGTTAGAATTTTTTTCAACGGTTCTGCAGAATCAATGCTATGTTAATTCTCTTAGAAAAAGAGAGTAAAGGAAGAAAAAGCCACACAAAAAAATGTTCCGGAGACCAATAAAAGTCTATTGGGTTCAAGTTGTACTGTTTTTTTCTGATAGTGGAGGCAGACTTTATAAACCAAACATGGGACTGAGTGTGGTGGTGGTAGAAGTGGGGAGTCTCCCTGTCGCGCCTCCTCCTGCCGGGGTTCTAGTCGATGTACTGGGAGAGCCAGCGGAAGCCCTCCCCGTAGCCCTGCCTCTTCAGCACGCTGCACATGAACAACTCCAGTGGTCTCGTGTTCAACTCCTTCATGGGAATGTTGCCCTGGAGACCAGACAAACAACATCAGGGAACATCATTCAAATGCATGGTTGTTCTAACCACCTGTGGCTCTGTTTTTGTTCTTCCTTTGTTTTAAAAATCATATCTATGTTAGAGGTAGGCTGTTCAACAGGATATTGCTTTGGTTACTGCTAGGGCCAAGAGTTCCCCAACATGACCTGACAGGGTGAAACTCTTGTGATTTGTTGTACAGTTCAGTAGTTGCACTGTGAGGAAAGAAAAGTGGGTGGCACAGTAGTATCAGTAGATGTGGGTTAGTGCAGTGATCTCCTCACCTTGCCCGTTGTCTGTCCATACAATCCAAACAGCTCACGCAGTCTCTCCTCGCTGATGGCTTCGTGTCTGTCAATCTTGTTGCCAAGGACCAGGATCGGCACGTTTCCAATGGTCTCATCTGTCATTAGTGCCTGTGTGTACCACAGGACGGAGATGTCTGGTTAGTCATCACATATCCACACCAAACATGTCATGATGTAAGACATGATCTACCCATGAAACTTTTAGCAGTTACGACTTTGGAAGCGGTAAAGAAACCATTCTTTTGTCGCACATATCCAAAGAAATCAGTACAAAACTGATGAACTGCTTATGAAAAGGCCATTTGTTTGGATAGAACATGTACGGTGGGTTTTTAAGTTGAAATCGTTTTCAGCCCCATTTATCTTATTCATGGGGCCTTTTCAATGTCGTTGTGAAATTCATGATTACGCACATCAAGTTCTGTTTTGGACTCGGCCAATCTCGGGATGTCCAAGCAATCCACAAGGAAGACGATGCCGTTGATGGCGGGGAGGTAGTTTTTCCACACTCTGCGAGCTGTTTGAAAACACGCACAAAGCAAAATAAATTAGTGCAGTACAGTTTTGCTGGGAACCACAAATGAACAGATCGACGTTCTCTCACACACAGACAGTCAGGCACACATACATACCTTGTGCATGGCCTCCAAGGTCAAAGGTGGTGAAGGTCATGCCAGCAATCGTCAGCTCTTCCGAGGCTGGTGGGTTAAATGGGTCATAGTTACATTGGAAAACTACTACACAAGCTCAGTCAACTGGGTAACCATCAAATAGGTAGGACAAGAGTAAAAGTAGCCAGCGCTAACTTTTTATGAACATCTGAGGGGCAGTGTTCATTTTGGCACTCTTTTGGATTTAGTCGTCTTAGTCATTGTCACATTTTTGTCATTTGAATTATGATTTGGTGTAGTTGTCAAAATGACGAAAACAGCGTGCCGTTTTTGTAAACTAAATGCCCTTTCATTTTAGTCACATTACATGTGTATTTTCCTCAATGACTGAGAGTAAACATAAATCACTGACGTCCATAGCCTTGTCCTACCAATATTGTTCTGCATAACATCAGATTCTCTTCCCAACAGCAGAAATATGACAAACATAAGAAAAATCTGGCCATGTAAATTCCTATTTTAGCCTACATAGATATTGCACATTACATACAAAACACACAGAGACAGACAAGAGAGAGGAGCAATCACCAGATGGCAAAGTATTGTGTGACTGGTTAGCTATGGGGAAGCAAGAGAGTCGCCTACGCAATGTGTCTAATCGGAGGCCGAGCGGAGCATGTCTGCCCATATTCAACGCTTGCTCCCCAGCCGATGTAGGTTGTGTCCTTCCCACCGCTGAACTGAACTGCGAAGCACATCTGTGCTGATAAAATCAAAAAAATTGTACTCATCACTGAAAAGCTCTTAATCTCTCGGGAAAACTTGTGTCCAGTCCACTTAGTAGTCAGATTTTAGTCACAGAGAAGTTAGTCTCGTCTCAGTCAACTGATAGGAACAAATCATTTTTCATTTATATTTGTCAGTCTAGTCAATTAGCACAAATTATTAAAAAAATATATATAAAAAAATAGGTGTTGAACAAATATTTGAGTCACTATTTTTGAATGAAATTATCACTGAGGAGAAGATCATACTTGGGATTGATTGTTGAACTATTAGGCCTGTTCATAAGCAACTGTCTGTTTCCTTAGCTCTCGATGGGTACGTTTATAGGAAAATTACACAAATGTGACTATAAAAGATTTACTCACTTGGATGTAAAGTTGGCACATGCTGTCCCAATCTGTCATCTTTGAGCATGTGCAGTAGCGTTGTCTTGCCAGCATTGTCCAGTCCAAGAAATACTAACTTGCCCGATTTCTTGTACAGTCCTAAAATATAATAAATGTATCAAACAAATATTTCAGAAATATTTTTGTACATTGAAAGTGAAGAAGCTGTGACTTCCTATCACCTTGCCTTGTCAATAATTGTTGACTTTCCTTTGCCTAACAATGTATTCACAATGAAACCAAATCATTGGAAACTCTTCTCAGCAACAAAATAAGTCAAAACTTGAAAGTGTTGAAGTAACAAGTTTAGACCTGCTGTCAGGTATGCATAACCTATAGTAAACAAGCTTTGTCATTTCTATCCGAGTGAGCTCTGAAGCAGAGCCGTCATCATTACTCCACACCACTGGAACATCAGCACTACCTGTTTAACAAGTTAAGCAGGAGTGTCACCACGCCTCTCGGGGATGAGAGCTAGCTAGTGTCACAGAAACTAGAGGGCTCTGGAGAGGGAGTCTAAAGCGAGCTGTAGCAGCAGCCTCGTTTGTGTTTCACTGTAGCTTGGCAGTGGGCACGCACACTGTCAAACACCTCGGCCTAGTCCTATACTACTCAAAATCAGTTACTACGTTCAACCACAAGAGGGACAAGATGGATTTATAGGAACGGCAGACAGTACCACACTCGTTGGCATTCTTTAGAACAGGTGGCGATTGGGAAAACCAAGAAATAAACAGAAAAGGTATCAGTACTGAGTAGCTTAAGAACCATCTTCCTATACAAGCCATTCAGAGGACAGTATTGAAAGTGTAATAGGTGAAGTTTAGATAGTACTTACCTAGAAACTGCAATACGCTACTGAAACCACTATAAATCCAATCAAATATGAAGGACATATCCGGAGCTGGTGTATCCTGTAAGACCGCAAGAACAGAGGCTATGAACAACAGGCATGCAAGAACAGAGGCTATGAACAACAGGCATGCAAGAACAGAGGCTATGAACAACAGGCATGCAAGAACAGAGGCTATGAACAACAGGCATGCAAGAACAGAGGCTATGAACAACAGGCATGCAAGAACAGAGGCTATGAACAACAGGCATGCAAGAACAGAGGCTATGAACAACAGGCATGCAAGAACAGAGGCTATGAACAACAGGCATGCAAGAACAGAGGCTATGAACAACAGGCATGCAAGAACAGAGGCTATGAACAACAGGCATGCAAGAACAGAGGCTATGAACAACAGGCATGCAAGAACAGAGGCTATGAACAACAGGCATGCAAGAACAGTACATGTTAAAACGTTTGATTAATTACTTGGCCCTGATCTTCCTTAGACACAAAAAATATTAAGATCTAGGCCTACTGGAAGCTAGAACACAAGAGCAGTTTCCCCAATCTCAAATAAGGAGCCATTTTAGATCAACAATAAAAAAAATAGTTGGTGCTTTCAAGACAACTGGGAACTCTGGAAAAATACAAGGTCAAATCATGACATCAGTGATCTTTGTCGGAAAGCTCCACAAAGAGGCCCGAGTTCCCGAGTTGGAATTCCGAGTTAGATAACCGTTAACTACTTCCCCCCCCAGTCTGAGCTTGTTTTATTCAGAGTTCCCAGTTGTCTTGAAAGCACTGAAGTTGGAAATCTCAGAGTTGTTTTGAATGCGGCATGACCCAACAGTGAAGAGATACAGCTATTAGTTATCCCGGATTCCAAAACTGTTGATCAACAATCTATCAGTCATGGGCACCTTCCTAATATTGAGTTGCGCCCCTTTTGCCCTCAGAACAGCCTCAAGTCATTGAGCATTGACACTACAAGGTGTCAAAAGCGTTACACAGGCATGCTGGCCCATGTTGACTCCAATGCGTCCCATAGTTGTCAAGTTCGCTAGATGTTCTTTGGATGGTGAACCATTCTTGATACACACGGAAAACTGTTGAGCTTGAAACCCAGCAGTGTTGCAGTTCATGATACGCACAAACCGGTGCGCCTGGCACCTACCACGTTCAAAAAGCACTTTAATCTTTGTCTTGCCCATTCAGTCTCTGAATGGCACACATACACTATCCGTATCTCAATTGTAACACAACTTAAAAATCCTTTAATCATCTGCTCCCCTTTATCTACACTGACTGAAGTGGATTTAACATGTGAAATTAATAAGCGATGATATCGTTCACCTTGTCAATCTGTCATGGAAAGAGCAGGTCTTCCGAATGTTTCGTATACTCAGTGTATAAGACACCATTATTATAATGTCTTTAAAATGTAACATATTACAGAAAGGGGGAGTGGCCATATACAGTTGAAATCGGAAGATTTAAATACACCTTAGCCAAATACATTTAAACTCAGTTTAAACTCTAGTAAAAATTCCCTGTCTAGGTAAGTTAGAAGCACCACTTTATTTTAAGAATGTGACATGTCAGAATAATAGGAGAGAATTATTTATTTCCAGCTTTAATTTCTTTCATCACATTCCCAGTGGGTCAGAAATTTACATACATTTAATTAGTATTTGGTAGCATTGCCTTTAAATGGTTTAACTGAGGTCAAACGTTTTGTGTTGCCTTCCACAAGCTTACCACAAAACGTTGGGTGAATTTTGGCCAATTCCTCCTGACAGAGCTGGTGAAACCGAGTCAGGTTTGTAGGCCTCCTTGCTCGCACACGCTTTTTCAGTTCTGCCCACAAATTTTCTATAGGATTGAGGTCAGGGCTTTGTGATGGCCACGCCAATACCTTAACTTTGTTGTCCTTAAGCCATTTTGCCACAACTTTGGAAGTCTGCTTGGGGTCATTGTCCATTTTGAAGGCCCATTTGCGACCAAGCTTTAACTTCCTGACTGATTTCTTGCTTCAATATATCCACATAATGTTCCTGCCTCTTGATGCCATCTACTTTGTGAAGTGCACCAGACCCTCCTGCAGCAAAGCACCCAAACAACATGATGCTGCCACCCCCATGCATCCCGGTTGGGATGTTATTCTTCAGTTTGCAAGCCTCCCCCTTTCTCCTCCAAACATAATGATGGTCATTATGGCCAAGTAGTTCTATTTGTGTTTCATCAGACCAGCGGACATTTCTCCAAAAAATATGTATCTTTGTCCCCATGTGCAGTTGCAAACCGTAGTATGGCTTTTTTTTAATGGCGGTTTTGGAGCAGTGGTTCTTTTCCTTGCTGAGCGGCCTTTCAGGTTATGTCGATATAAGACTTGTTTTACTGTGAATAGAGATACTTTTGTACCCGTTTCCTCCAGCACCTTCAACACGTCCTTTGCTGTTGTTCTGGGATTGATTTGCACTTTTCACATCAAAGTACGTTCATCTCTAGGAGGCAGAACGCGTCTCCTTCCTGAGCGGTATGACGGCTGCATGGTCCCATGGTGTTTATACTTGCATACTATTGTTTGTACAGATGAATGTGGTACTTTCAGACACTTGGAAATTACTCCCAAGGATGAACCAGACTTGTGGAGGGCTACAATGTTTTTTCTGATGTCTTGGCTGATTTCTTTTGATTTTCCCATGTCAAGCAAAGAGGCACTGAGTTTGAAGGTAGGCCTTGAAATACATCCACAGGTACACCTCCAATTGACTCAAATTACAGTGCCTTGCGAAAGTATTCGGCCCCCTTGAACTTTGCGACCTTTTGCCACATTTCAGGCTTCAAACATAAAGATATAAAACTGTATTTTTTTGTGAAGAATCAACAACAAGTGGGACACAATCATGAAGTGGAACGACATTTATTGGATATTTCAAACTTTTTTTAACAAATCAAAAACTGAAATTGGGCGTGCAAAATGATTCAGCCCCCCTAAGTTAATAGTTTGTAGCGCCACCTTTTGCTGCGATTACAGCTGTAAGTCGCTTGGGGCATGTCTCTATGAGTTTTGCACATCGAGAGACTGAAATTTTTTCCCATTCCTCCTTGCAAAACAGCTCGAGCTCTGAGGTTGGATGGAGAGCATTTGTGAACAGCAGTTTTCAGTTCTTTCCACAGATTCTCGGTTGGATTCAGGTCTGGACTTTGACTTGGCCATTCTAACACCTGGACATGTTTATTTTTGAACCATTCCATTGTAGATTTTTTAATGTTTTGGATCATTGTCTTGTTGGAAGACAAATCTCCGTCCCAGTCTCAGGTCTTTTGCAGACTCCATCAGGTTCTTCCAGAATGGTCCTGTATTTGGCTCCATCCATCTTCCCATCAAATTTAACCATCTTCCCTGTCCCTGCTGAAGAAAAGCAGGCCCAAACCATGATGCTGCCACCACCATGTTTGACAGTGGGGATGGTGTGTTCAGGGTGATGAGCTGTGTTGCTTTTACGCCAAACATAACGTTTTGCAATGTTGCCAAAAAGTTCAATTTTGGTTTCATCTGACCAGAGCACCTTCTTCCACATGTTTGGTGTGTCTCCCAGGTGGCTTGTGGCAAACTTTAAACGACACTTTTATGGATATCTTTAAGAAATGGCTTTCTTCTTGCCACTCTTCCATAAAGGCCAGATTTGTGCAATATACGACTGATTGTTGTCCTATGGACAGAGTCTCCCACCTCACCTGTAAATCTCTGCAGTTCATCCAGAGTGATCATGGGCCTCTTGGCTGCATCTCTGATCAGTCTTCTCCTTGTATGAGCTGAAAGTTTAGAGGGACGGCCAGGTCTTGGTAGATTTGCAGTGGTCTGATACTCCTTCCATTTCAATATTATCGCTTGCACAGTGCTCCTTGGGATGTTTAAGCTTGGGAAATATTTTTGTATCCAATTCCGGCTTTAAACTTCTTCACAACAGTATATCGGACCTGCCTGGTGTGTTCCTTGTTCTTCATGATGCTCTCTGCGCTTTTAACGGACCTCTGTGACTATCACAGTGCAGGTGCATTTATACGGAGACTTGATTACACATAGGTGGATTGTATTTATCATCATTAGTCATTTAGGTCAACATTGGATCATTCAGAGATCCTCACTGAATTTCTGGAGAGAGTTTGCTGCACTGAAAGGGGCTGAATAATTTTGCACGCCCAATTGTTCAGTTTTTGATTTGTTAAAAAAGTTTGAAATATCCAATAAATGTCGTTCCACTTCATGATTGTGTCCCACTTGTTGTTGATTCTTCACAAAAAAATACAGTTTTATATCTTTATGTTTGAAGCCTGAAATGTGGCAAAAGGTCGCAAAGTTCAAGGGGGCCGAATACTTTCGCAAGGCACTGTATGTCAATTAGCCTATCAGATGCCCAAGAATTTAATGTTAATTTCTCTAACATAAGATGCCTCCGTCAGTTTAGAGAATTTGTCAATCTGATCAACTGGCCTCAGACCACGCAAACCCAGGCCCTTTTGCAGGGAAAGACTCATTCTGATTGTCTGGGCTTGGCTCCCAAGTGGGTGGGTCTACGCCCTCTCATGCCCCTGCCCAGATGTAAAATCCATAGATTAGGACCTAATTAATTGAAAATTGTGTTTATATTTTTGTTCAGTATATAACTTGTATATTTAAAAAAATAAAGTATGTGGACACCTACTCATCCAACATCTCATTCCAAAACCATGGCATTATTATGGGGTTTGTCCCCCCCCCCCCCTTTGCTGCTATAACAACCCCCACTCTCCTGGGAAGGCTTTCCACTAGATGTTAGAACATTGCTGCAGGGACTTGCTTCCATCCAGCCACAAGAGCATTAGTGAGGTTGGGCAATTCGGCCTGGCTCGCAGTCGGTGTTCCAATTCATCCAAAAGGTATTTGATGGGAATGAGCTCAGGGCTCTGTGCTGGCCAGTCAAGTTATTCCACACAGATCGACAAACTATTTCTGTATGGACCTTGCTTTGTGCACGGGGCATTGTCATGCTGAAAGGGCAAAGGACCTTCCCCAAACGGTTACCACAAAGTGTCACATTAAGATTTCCTGTCACTGGAACTAAGGGGCCTAGACCGAACCATGGAAAACATCCCCAGATCATTATTCCTCCGCCACCAAACTTTACAGTTGGCACTATGGATTGGGACAGGTAGCTTTCTTCTGGCATCCGAACAAACCCAGATTTGTCAGTCAGACTGCCAGATAGAGGATGGCCATTGTTGCTCCTTGACGTTCCCACTCCACAATAATAGCACTTACATTTGACGGTGACAGCTCTAGCAGGGCACAAATTTGATGAACTGACTTTTTGGAAAGGTGGCATCCTATGCCACGTTGATAGTCACTGAACTCTTCAGTAAGGCCATTCTACTGTCAGCAACAGGTTTCATTCAAATAGCCAAATCCACTACTTTGAAGGGGTGTCCACATGAATGAAAACATACTTGCGTATAAAAGGCCTTTTACAAAAAGTCCCACGGTACCTAACATAAAAACTTTACGCATACAAGTTACCACACCCGGATTGCCAACTATGGAAATTCCTCGAGTTAGGTAAAATCAGCTTTTAATTTCCTTCACCTTATTTAAAATGTTCCTAAATTTGATGTTTCGGTGCATTTCAAAAAGATAACTGAGGACTTTATTATTGATGAATGTGTTTATGACCGTGTTGTTCTTTCTACTTGCATTTTGTATTTATATTTTGATGTGTGTATTTTCTGTCATTTATGTCATTCAGGCCTCATCCACAAGAGACCTTAGTGTCAGTATGACTCCCTGATAAACTAAAGGTTAAATAAAATATGGTATCTGAGTGAGTAACAAAATCTAAATCTGGAACCAGGGGAAGCATCAGTAACACAGGCAAAGTAATATGGCATAATTAGTCTATTAGCCTATATTTGTGCTTCCAAAAGTAGACTAACAACCATCCTAGAATCAAGGTCCTACAAGACTTTAGAATCCCTGCAATCCGAGTTCAACATGTGGGACACGGTGCGTGTCACATCGTCGCAAGAAGAGAGTCTCATCTGAAGGATTTAGCAACATGTGATAAGAACAATGACAATCAATGGCAACCCTCAGGAAGTATAATCTTGCTCCAGTGAGATTCAATGGACAGAAGTACAGTCAGTTCAGACCAATGTTCACAGTCTCTTTCCTAACAGCCAAGACACGTGCTCATGAACATGGCCTCAACGACACTGACTCAGAGCCTGATGATGTGGACCATGGGCCTCGTAAATGGATAATCCCAATCAGGTTTAGTTTGCCAACATTAGCCTATTGTACTTTCCATTAAAAAATACATGCAAGATACAAACCTAATGTTCTGCCATAATCATTCTCGCATGGAAAGGCTGCACAGGGAACCTTTTAAACTTAATATTTAACATTAACAATTTGACTAAACTAACAAACCAATGGCCATCTATGTGCATGCAGCTTCAGTAATACAAAATAAAATGCCATTCACAGTCAAAAGGTAGGCTCCCAACACCTCTACATAAATACCTCCAGTAAGCACTGAGCAGGAGATTTATATTTATATATTTTTTTTAAAGGTCAAAATGGACACACCTACTCAAGGGTTTTTATTTTTTACTAATTTTCCACATTGTACAATAATAGTGAAGACACCCTAACTATATAATAACATTGAATCATGTAGAAAGCAAAAAAAAGAAGTGTTAAATCAAAATATATTTGAGATTCTTCAAAGTAGCCACCCTTTGCCTTGATGACAGCTTTGCACACTCTTGGCAATTTCTCAACCAGCTTTATGAGGTAGTCACCTGGAATGCATTTCAGTTAACAGGTGTGCCTTGTTAAAAGTACATTTGTGGAATTTATTTACTTCTTATTGCGTTTGAGCCCTTCAGTTGTGTTGTGACACGGTAGCGGTGGTATACAGAACTGTTGGCTCAAACGCATAGTTTTGAAGTCTTCACTATTATTCCACAATGTAGAAAACAGTACAAAATAAAGAAAAACCCTTGAATGAGTAGGTGTCCAAACTTTTGACTGGTACTGTATACTTGAAATAAAAAGAGGCCTCAGTGGCCTGGCTGGCTGGCTGAGCTGATAATTTTACTGTGACTTTTGTCTCAGACTCAACTGTCTCCCCGTCTAGCGTGCACCACAATGCGCCCGGCAGGCTGGCTGACCTGTGACCAGTTATGCAACGTGCAAACAGCTCCAGGGCTAAAGTATATGGGAGCCAAAGGTCAAGACCATGCAAATACAACTGAACTACACATCAGCAGGAGCTCTCTCCCCTTTGCCCTGGCTGCTGCTGACACACTGTGGGTTGAAGGATGTGTGTGTGACGTGATCCAGTGGAAGCAAAAGATCTACTGGCAAAATGTCTGAATTGGAGTGCCTGTGTAAACACAGCCAAGTAAATACCCTACTCTAGAACAGTTTAGTAGGGAAGCCAGGATATTTGGTAGAGATGTACCACACCGGCTTCTAGTATTTTCCAACTATCAAAGCAAGAGAGCAGAGCCCTACGCTAAACAACCTCTGATTTAACATGATTACGTCAATGGATGCTCAAAAAAAAGTCACAGCAGTAGTCGTCATGGAGATAGTATTCTATGGTGTTATATGTTCAACTTCATTCTGTTAATTCCCCTGAACATCAGTCCTTTAAAACATGTAATTGATCAATCTCGGCCCAACAATAATATTTAGAATTTACAGCATCTAGCCTAGCCAAAAGAAAAATCAGAAGTAGTGACACCTCTGCAAAATGTTGTATGATATTTCAATATTAAGGCCAGAGGGCATTGAGGTGCAGGAACAGAAGTGTACTAAGATTATAGAAAAAAATATACTTCCAGTAGGACATCAGACTACCTGACAGATCTATTTGCCAGGCCAGCTGGCTTGTGTTCTCACCTTTTTCCTAGAGTCTCTTAAATAGCAGAATGTGTATTCAACTCAAACATAACCTACAGGTTATGACAGCTAGAGATAACTTACAAACACTAATCAATCAAGTCACTGTTTTCAGCTGAAAGCTTTCTATCCCTAACAGAAGTTGAGGTGAGAGCAGATTGCTCTAGAAAAGCCATAGCTACTATATACGTGGGGGAAAGAAAATACAATAAATAATTCCAGATTATAAAACAGGTTTTGGGATGCTGATTGCCATAACTCCAGCACAGAGTTATGGCACCACAATCTCAGCATTCTCCAGGTTCCATTTATCAATGCACACCCACTGTCCCAATGCCCAGCCAGTCAATGTATAACTTCATCTCCCCTGGAAAAAAGCATTGAGACAATATTTCTCTATGCTACTAGGCTAACATTTGGGTTATCTTAACCTTGCTGTCTGCTTCTCTGACCTGTGGAACAATGTTGCATTTTTTTTGACAGCTTCTCTGGCCAGGCAAATTCATTTATCAGGATAATTTTTTAAACTTTTATTTTACTAAGGCAAGTCAGTTAAGAACAAATTCTTTCTTACTTATAATAACAGCCTATCGGGGAACAGTGGGTTAACTTCCTTGTTCAGGGGCAGAATGACAGATTCTTACCTTGTCAGCTCAGGGATTCGATCTAGCAGCCTTTCGGGTTACTGGCCCAACGCTCTAACCACTAGGCTACCTGCCGCCCCAGACATATTTCATTATAAATAAACTAAAGCGCACATATCTTGCCGTCATTTCGGCTGCTTGAGGTGATTGTGTTAGCTTTAGTTGGCAAGCTAGCAAAGGAGAAGTAGCTAGTCTGCATAGCTACATGTTAATGATTTGTTTACTAAAAGAACAATTGCAAATACAATGGATAGAATGAACGACCAGCCCATAGATAATTTTCCTGACATAGTCAGCTAATGTGTGCGAGCGCATCCATGGGGCAGAAGTCAGCGTGTTGTGATTCTCGGTGGCTAGATTGCTAGCAAGAATGACAAGAAACTGCCATTTGGGGAATCATAAGTGGCTCGTTTCATTTCTTTCTTGATACCATGTCTTGTTTTGACAGATTTCATGTCAATGCTAATAGAGCCCAAATTCGCTAGCTAGCCAACTACTGTAAGTATTTATTTGAGAGGAAACAAGTGCTCATTGTGCAAATGTATTTATAGTTTCAATAAAATATTGGAGACCAAATATAGCTTACACGTTGTCAACAATCTAAGCCAACCCTGACTGTTTTGCGCGAGTCAGTTGTTGATAAACAACCAACCCGTCTATTTGGCTAGCAACTTGAGAATCTGTAAACTAACGAATGGCTTTTGCCCAGACTATTTTGTATGGTGGAAGGATAAAATAAAATGAATTTACTCAATATAATAATGTTTTTCATATTAACGATTTTCACCCTCCAGACATTATTTCCTAAAGGACTTAATGATGAAATGCCTATGCATGTAATGTTGTGAATTTCAACATGAATTATGTGCCTATTGAAGATTACTCTGTTTTTCGTACGACGACTCAATGACTTATGAAAACTTGCGATGTCCTCATTGTGGTTTTACAGACGTGTTTCATACGTCTTATTTATACACTTTTGTAATATAAATTAAATGCATATTGTTATACTTGGTAGCACTTATTCGTTTTTCCTTTGCCTCCAACCCCCTTCGATGTGTGGAACGGATGTGGGTGGGACTAGGTCTACATAAGGGTGCAAATTACAAAAAAATTCACAAAAGCTCTGACGGAGGCCGTGAGGCCGATACGTAAGCTTATTAAAGATCAGTGATACTATCAAGAGCAGTGTGCGGTTTCCTGTTTCCTTCATCGTATGGTGGAAGGATAAAATAAAACTAATATACTAATGTTTTTCATATAAACATAAAATCTTTGAACATGTTGGCAAGCGTTTTATAAAAGCAATAAGGCCCTGGAACACAGGAATTATCAAAAACAACACCCCCTCTAGGGGCTCTTTACACGGCCCTTGGCTTCACCTCAGGCCTAAAAACAGCCTTTAGTCAGGAGTTATTCACACGATAATTCCCATGTTCTCATGCCTTCATGCTTAAGTATAATCTGTATCAATCGAATATGAAATGCTTAACAGTCATGGTTATAATCAGAAGACAAAAGACAATTGCACAGTGTCAGACACTAAATATATTAATCTCAAATGCACACTAATTAATAGTAGTTGTCATTACATTGTTGATCTCACTCCTATCTAATCAATTAAATCATCATTTAGAAGTAGGGTGGGGGGTTCAATATATGGCCAATAGAATTCAACATGGAGGAGAATCTGGGGTTATTTGACTGATTTAGTTATTTCTAGTTTGGTGACTAACATTACTAGGAGAGGATATTTCTGTTAAGGTATCAACGTGTTAGACTTCAAATTAAAATACACATTTTGGCTAAAGGTAATTGGGTTCAACATTGCATAAGTACCGCGCACCTCACAAGGATTCACCAACTCACACACCTCAAAGGAATCTTATGTCACCAATACATCTTGAGTTTGATTTTATTGACTCCAAAAAAATAACATTTCAGCTCGAAGGTGATCATAGCTATCAGATTTTTACGGCCTATTGTGATGCTCCATTATACGCTACTGGATATGTCCTGTTTGAATGTAGGAGCTGTTTCATTATGAAAACGAATCCCTTTTTTGGTCAATGAAGTAAACCAACAATGTGTATACACCACCAGGTGTAAACACGTTTAGCCGAATCGAGAACGAAGATACTGTAGTATAGCCAAGTTAAGGTTGGTCGAAAGTTCTGTGTTATGCCGAACAGTTTACCAATGGTGTAACAGCATCACATTATCCAGTTACAATCCGCTAACTACCTGACATTAAGGCATTTGTTTAATTGATGGTTCAAAATCACCATGATGAATAATATAGCAACGACCACTATGACCAGTTGGCTAGCTAACGTTTGGAAGCAAAGCTAAAAGGATAGCGAGCTGTGAAAGTCACAAATTTTATTATTACGTTTAACTGGCAGCGGAGGAGGAGTTGGTTTTATTCTCATTTAGCTAACTGGTTAACATTAAAATCAAACGACAACGTTGACATACACACGTAAGTTGCCATAGTGATTGGTTGGCCCTCTAGCTAGCTAAGTGGATTTGAATTCATAGATACGTGTCATTTTCAAAGTTAGCTACAGACGTTAGCATGGAGCTAGTAGTGGGAGGGAGAAAACTAAAGTTAGCTGTATTAGCGTTAACAGCGAAGCGGTTTGTTACAACTAGAAAACATTTCTCAAGATAGTAAATCACATACTACTAATGGGCCTAATTTAAGGTTACCACATATTTCAAAATAAGACAAAACGTTAGCTAACTAACGTCAGCCGTAAACTATACACTTTGTTTTAGGCTTCCTGCTCAAATGACATTAGCGTGAAGCTAACGTTAACAAGCAGTGTTGCCGTACGTTCAAATAAACTCACTGGCGCAAACGACATATTTGAAATAATTAATGCGAAACACTTACCCGTTAGCTATCTAAGTGTATATCAATTGACTAAATATGTTTTCTCTTAAAATCATGAAAATCGGCCTTCTGGTGAAATGAGAGTCCGCAATTTGCGTCTTCCTCTATACCTTCGTGTTTTGTTACAGAGCCACGACACAGCAATGGCTGTCCTCAGACCTAGCCGCTTCCTGTTTATGTTTCACAATCATCTTTCCGGTAGGGGAACAACAATATTAATAAAGTTCGTGCTCTCCTGTAAATGAGAAGGTGTTAACATTTCAATACTCATGTTCATCAGGCCATATTGTACAAACAATCTGACGGGGCAGTTTGTATGTCCACATTTCTGATCTGAACAAGAACGACTTCCAGTCCAAAATATTAATCTCCAGCAAAAATCGCGCTGGAGATAAGTATTTATTAAAACGTTAAGCATTAGTCTGGTTTTATATAAACTCGTTTTATTTGTAAAAGCCAGTCTGTCACCGTGTATTGAACTGATCCCATGTTTTTGGACTCAAACATCAAAGGAAGCGAAGGCAGTACAAAATTGTGAGCGTTTCACTGTTTCCAGTACTGTCGAAATGAACTATGCACAGGAAGTGCCACGTGTACGAACTGCGCATGCTTGAAGAGGTTTGACGTTGTGCCTGCTGGGTGGGACTAGAATGGGTACAGTTTATGTCATAATTGACTTTTAATATAATTTACACTGCAGGTTTGGATAATTAATCGTAATAGGTCCTGAGAATTAAGTTAAGGTTATGTTAAGGGTTGGCTAAAATGCAACACAAATTATTTTGAACATAATTTGTACCCCATCTAGCTGGGTCTACTGGGTGATCCCAACTTCCTGTGCAAGAAGATAAGTGATTTCAGTGGCCTCACATGATTGTCTTGACAAGTCCTACACCCGTAGTTGAACGGGGAACGGCCCAATCATGGTCCTGTGATAGCTTACAAGTGGGCTAGCTAATTAAGTTTTTGTTTTACTTGAAAGCCTGTGTGGTGAATTCGCTCCGTTAACCAAACATCCAACGTTACCCTGCTAGCTAAACAGCCAACATAGCCAAGTAAGACGCAGTTCGCTATTCGTCAACCAAGCATTTCTGCAGTATATTTGATTACGGTTGGTGTCTATTTCATAATGTCAAGTACAGATTTTAGTTCTCAGAATGGGGCAGGAGGACC
Source organism: Oncorhynchus masou masou (assembly GCF_036934945.1). NCBI lineage: Eukaryota > Metazoa > Chordata > Actinopteri > Salmoniformes > Salmonidae > Oncorhynchus > Oncorhynchus masou. The sequence continues at coordinate 54,107,242 of NC_088222.1, forward strand.
GATCTACGCAAATGGTGAGTACTTTCGCCACGGGTTAACTATCTATTGGCTTTCTATCTAGATAAAATAACGTTAACTAGCTAGTAAGATAAGATTTTATCCGACCTTATCTGACTTGGCTTGTTAGCAAGATGGCCAGATTACAACATTAGCTTGCTGCCTTGGTAATAATGCTAGCCATGAATGATTGCTGCTAGTAGTGGGCTAATTTAATATTGCTCTTATCGAGACTACAAGCACACATGTTCATATAGATAGCTACGTTATTTGGATATCTTTTAAGTTAGCGATTTGATTCCCCAACTACGACAGGTAGCTAAAATTTATCTGGCTCAGAATAGTTGAGTCAAGTCAGATAAATTTGCTAACGTTAGCTAGCTTAACTTGGTTATCCTCTAGAGACACATTTCAGTTAGTTGGCAATTCGAAATCAAATTGAATTTTTCACATGCTTCGTAAACAGACCTGTGTATATAAACCCTCGATTGCTTGTACTACGTATTGGCCAATAAGAGGCTTTGAAGCCACCTGTCGGCCATATTGGCACTCAGAAAAGCAGTCCTCCATACGAATGAATAGACTTCTACAGTATTTTGTTTAAATGTTTGTAGATGTATCTCTTAACTTATGGTAGCGAAATGAATGTTCCATTTACTACCATAAACTGCCTCCAATGTCGTTTTAGAGTTAATCCATAGATTATGGCTTATAAAATGTATTTCAGTTGACTGATTTCCTTATCAACTGTAGCTCAGTAAAAATGTTGCATTCGTTATATTATTCAATATACAATGTTGATCCATCCTCAGTTTTCTCCTGTCACAACCATTCAACTCTAACTTACTATTAGCCTCATGGTGAAATTCTTGAGTGGTTTCCTTCCTCTCCGGCAACTGAGTAAGGAAGGACGCTTGTGTCTTTGTAGTGACTATTGAAACAAAATCCAAAGTGTAATTAACTTAACCATGCTCAAACCTCACTGGTATTTATGGTTGAATCTGTGTTTAAAATTCACTGCTCTGAGGGACCTTACAGATAAATGTATATGTGGGGTAGAGAGATGAGGTAGTTATTCAAAAATCAGTTAACACTTATTGCGCACAGACTGAGTCCATGCAACTTATGTGACTTGTTTGACATTTTCACTCCTGGATTTATTTAGGCTTGCCATAAAGGGTTGAACACTTACTGACTCAAGACATTTTAGATTTACATTTTAAATTAAAAAAATTAAACACAATTCCACTGACATTATGGGGTGTTGTGTGTAGGCCAGTGACAGCACATCTCAATTTAATCAATTTTAAATTCAGGCTGCAACACAACAAAATGAGGAAAAAGTCAGTGTGTGTACTTAATGAAAGCACTTTGTTGTGCTAGCTTAACATTTGGCTATGAGCTAGCACTGGCATTATGGAGACTGAATTAAATTAAGTAATCTTGCTAGGTAGTCAGCTAGCTATGGCCATCTGGCAAGTATCAACAAGGGCTTTCTGCAAAATAGGAACATTAGCACAGCTAGCTAGAGAACATCAGAATCTAGACCATAGACTAAGCAACACACACGGGTATGCATTGCCAAACAATGCTACTGCCACCTTCTGGTTTGGAGTATTTAACAAGTGAGTGGCGGACGACTTTAAGGTCTTTGCTGTGTGAACATGCAATTCTGATTGCTGACACTGTTCAGAGGTGCTAAGTGTTGTCAAATGTTTGACAATCCTACTGGTGAATGAGCTATTACGATTAAACTCCCTAGGCTAGAGTTAAGCTGGCTTTGCTTTTTCCTTCTCTGCATTTGTTGGTATAATTTCATTATTCCAATATGTTTTCATTAATTGTATTCACTTAGTCTATTTTATGAGAATTTGCAAGATTCTTATTTGCATAAAATAGACAGACCAGTCTTATCAAAAATAGGTAATAGTATTTTTTTCACGGAGCGCGCTGCCATGTAACCACGAACAATAGTTTATATACAAAATATGACGTCACAGGTCATAAAATATTCTTTCTCCAACAGTTCAAAAGTTAATTCGAGAACTTAAGGTTTTTCATCCATCACCCTTCAGCAGACAGTTCCAGCTAATGGAAAACCTAAGAGAACACAATGCCTCATCTGAACATTTCAGTGCTAAATTGAGTCGGTTCAACCATAGGTTAATTACCCTTTCTGCTTACTTAAAAAAAAAAAACACTTCCAATCTTCTCCAACCTGGCTGGAATTATATTTATTTAATGTCATTACCCCCATGTTATATGCTCCACAATCCCTCACTTATGAATTCAAATTGTTAATCAGATATAAAAGAGTAAGTTTACTTAGTTACAGTTCTGTTTGAAATGGGGATATTGTTTGGTCATTTATTAATAAAATTCCTAACAGCATTCGAGGCAATTAAATGCCTCAACTCCAACATTGGTCTTTCAACTCTAATCAAACCAAGATGCTTCAAACATCCATCTTACTAAAAGAAGGCATTCTATATGTTCACTAAATTCCTGTCCTATTATGTTGGTAGCGAAAGCTAGCACTCAAATGTTAGCTCATGCCAAAGTGGATTTAATCTCTGCTTAATTAATCTAATTTTGCTTACTGTTTCCACTTTAAAACGATAAACCTTCGTTGCTGTACAGGATCTACTTCCTGTGACTCCTATTCTTTCCTGTTGTGCTCATTTGCCTTGTCTTAATCTTTAATTGGTTGAGCAGTTGTACTCTGCCCAGGCCAGGTTCACTGTTATTGGAGGAAGCCCTCAACATGACAGCTGTGGCCTGCCGTTAGCTTCATTTTGGTCATTTCCCCAGGGCTGCTTAGAAATGCTGGGATTATGGGGTTTTGTCTTGACTATTGAGATGTTTTCTAATCAGTCTGTTCCTCTCTGTTTACACTCACTGTCAGTAAAGGAGCAGCATGCTTTAAATCCAGGTGAGAAGATTATGTCCTTCTCTGTAAGTGTGTTGAGTAAAGTTATTGCTTTGTCAGTCTGTTCACAGATTGTTTTCCTTATTTTGGAGGCCTGGAGTCTATTTAAATCCTAATTTCCCTTGCTGTATTTAGCCTAATAGTAATGCTGCTGTTCTCAGTTATCTAGCCTATATCTTCCTTCAGAGAAACAAACGGTTGTAGGCCGAGTCAATCAGTACTGCATGGCAGTTCATAGTGTAGTAATGAAATATTGGTTGTAGAGTGAGATTTTCTTCATCAGCGTTAACTGGCATGCAAATGAGGCAGTGGGCTATTATTGATGTAGTTTGTTTTGCATGTCCTGGGGGTGGAGATTTCACTTAATGACCAATGGAATGGTCTAAAATGTGCAGACTCTGCCCACCCTAAGCAATGTGCCATGCAAAATGAACCTCCATGGTTTGAATGCAGATTATAGGGACATTCACGTGGGATGTCAGAGTATGGTGCTTGTCTATATGTGAAACTGGCTTGGAGTCATCTAACCTCATCATTTTCCTGTCTTCCAGGTCCCTCTCAGAATCCAGTAGCGCTGCAGCCACCGGGACCGGGTTACATGGCCCACCAGACTCCATACAACCCAATGCAAGCCAAGGGCCCTATGCCGCCCGGCCCTGGACTCTATAACTCCGGTCCCTACCAGCCCATCCCACCAGTCAGCTCTAACCAGGCCCTTCCAGGTCAACCCATGTTAAAAATGCCTCCTATGGGACCTCAACATTCCATGACCCCACCTCAGTCTGCCAGCCCTAACCCAGGCTCCAGGATTCCCCCAGCGCATGCAACCCCTCCACCTGTGTCTGCTAACAACTACCAGCACGCCCCAGCCTGGCAGTATGGGGGGACTCCATCAATGGGGGCACCGCCTCCTATGGCCATGCCTCCCCTTCTGCCTGTGGGTAATCACATGACCACCTCGCCCGGCCTGGCAACCCCCCAGGCCTCCTCGGCAGAGTACCTCGCAACGCCTCCTGTCTTCCATAATGCCATGCAACCCCTGGGTCCTCCCACCTCGCTCCAGGGATACACCCAGCAAGGTAAAACAGTGCTAGAGGGAGCATTACAAAGGCTGCATGATTAAGTGTTACATATTCCACAGCTGTTTGTTTCCACAATGAAGAACACTTTGTTGAAAACTTGAGATATCATTATGATCTTATGACATGTTTCATGACATGTTATCGTTGTTTTGTCTGTGTAACGACACTCCACGTCGGTGGCACCGGTGGTTGTTCAGCTTAAGATTTTAGAACTAACCCAAGACAGACCACAGCATGTCATTTCCAGTGGGGGAAAACGCAATCATAGTGGCAGAACAAGCAAGGAGTTGGGCGGAGCCAAGCACAAGCTAGCAAGATCCTATTGGCACTTTCTAGCATGGCCAGTAACTATTTACCCTTGCATTCCTAAACCACTTTTTTTTTTAAATGTCAAAGGGTGAAGTCTACAAAACTTAGTTCACTCCGTTCGTAAACAGATTGTAGTTTAGTGAATAGCGCTCTATTGAGATGAAATGTTCTATCGATGAGAAGATGAGCAGAATGTCGACCGAAGTCAATCTCACTCCATCTTCTCCCACTGTCGGCCACTGGGCTTCCCCTCAACCATATTTTGTGGGTAGTGGAAATGCCTGCCCGGATGCTTCAGATTTGCACATCCGGTGAAACATCTGGCTCCTTGTTCTGTGGTCGAGCTAACTGATGTTGAAAGTGGACATTGCCACCTCCTGCTCCCGTTCCCACACGAACAGATCAGTATGGCAACACCTATCTCCTTGGCAGACACTACGCAGAAATACTTGTTCACAGGCCAAATTAGTTTTGGTAACTTCTGGTGAAGTTATTGGAAATCTATAATTTCCACAGTTCTGAGTTTAGTCACCACTTACCCCCACCACCACTGTAGCGGTATTTGTGGTGTGGCTTATTTTTGGTCAGAAGCCATCAGTGATTCATGACCAAAGCCATTATTTGCATTATACAACATTGTGGTCTAAGAAATATCACATTATCTGGCTGACATAACTGTCTTCCTGACTTCTGTTTTAACATTCACTCTAATCTGTCCAGTTTACTATTTTCATTCAAGTTGATTTGATTGAGTATTTATTCATACTTGCTATCTCTGAATGACAGATCTTTGATATTGGAAGCAACATCAGATTGCTCTTATTTGGAATGCCCCAGTGTAGTCTCAGTAGTCACCGAGAGGTGTCTTCCAGTTCATTGACATAATCTTGCCCTGGGTCAGCCTCATCAGCTGTCGTCAGACCTGTCACCTCCAGTGTAGGGTTATAATTAGAGGTTGACCGATTCATCGGAATGGCCACTTTAATGAGGGCCGATTTCAATATCAATCATAATCACTAGTTGATGATATTGCTAGTTTATCTAGCGTGTCCTGCGTTGCATATAATCGATGCGGTGCACATTCGTGAAAAAGGACTGTCGTTGCTCCAACGTGTACCTAACCATAAACATCAATGCCTTTCTTAAAATCAATACACATAATTATATATTTTTAAACCTGCATATTTAGCTAAAATAAATCCAGGTTAGCAGTCAATATTAACCAGGTGAAATTGTCACTTCTCTTGTATGCAATGAACGCAGAGTCAGGATATATGCAACAGTTTGGACTGCCTAATTTGCCAGAATTTTCCCTAATTATGTCATAACATTGAAGGTTGTGCAATGTAACAGGAATATTTAGACTGATGGATGCCACCCGTTAGATAAAATACGGAACGGTTCCGTATTTCACTAAAATAATAAACGTCTTGTTTTCGAGATAATGGTTTCCGGATTCGACCATATTAATGACCTAAGGCTCGTATTTCTGTGTGTTTATGTTATAATTAAGTCTATGATTTGATAGAGCAGTCTGACTGAGCGATGGTAGGCACCAGCAGGCTCGTAAGCATTCATTCAAACAGCACGTTTGTGCGTTTTGCCAGCAGCTCTTCGCAATGCTTCAAGCATTGAGCTGTTTATGACTTCAAGCCTATCAACTCCCGAGATTAGGCTGGTGTTACCGATCTGAAATGGCTAGCTAGTTAGCGGGGTGCGTGCTAATAGCGTTTCAAACGTCACTCACTCTGAGCCTTCTAGCAGTTGTTCCCCTTGCTCTGCATAGGTAACGCTGCTTCGAGGGTGGCTGTTGTCGATGTGTTCCTGGTTCGAGCCCAGGTAGGGGCGAGGAGAGGGACAGAAGCTATACTGTTACACTGGTAATACAAAAGTGCCTACAAGAACATCCAATAGTCAAAGGTATATGAAATACAAATGGCATAGAGTGAAATAGTCCTATAATTCCTATAATTACTACAACCTAAAACTTCTTACCTGGGAATACTGAAGACTCGTGTTAAAAGGAACCACCAGCTTTCATATGTTCTCATGTTCTGAGCAAGGAACTTAAACGTTAGCTTTCTTACATGGCACATATTGCACTTTTACTTTCTTCTCAAACACTTTTTTTTTCATTATTTAAACCAAATTGAACATGTCTCATTGTTTGAGGCTAAATTGATTTTATTTATGTATTATATTAAGTTAAAATTAGTGTTCATTCAGTATTGCTGTAATTGTCATTATCACAAATACAAGTTTAAAAAAATCGTCCGATTAAACTGTATCGGCTTTTTTTGGTCCTCCAATAAACTGTATCGGCTTTTTTTGGTCCTCCAATTACCGGTATCGGCTTTTTTTGTGTCCTCCAATAATCGGTATCGGCTTTTTGTGTGTGCTCCAATAATCGGTACCGGCTTTTTTTGTGTGCTCCAATAATCGGTACCGGCTTTTTTTGTGTGCTCCAATAATCGGTACCAGCGTTGAAAATCATAATTGGTCGACCTCTAGTTACAATGCTACTTGTCACGGGACGTTTTCCCTCTTATGCACGGTAGTGCTCATATACCCCCATGTCTTATAGGTTACATTGTCATGATGTATAGTTGCCAGTTTTGTCTAAGGTTATGTAATAGGTTAGCCTTGACCACAGCCATTGTGCCACAGCCAGGTTGATGTCTGGGCTGGCAGCACAATACTATGTAGGTGCCATTTATGTAATATTCCAAAATGTCAACCAAACAATTGTACAAGGGTTTTAGTTGATGGGTGTTGTGATAGGATACTGTGTAAGAGATATGTGTAGCTAAATGTTGTTGTCCAGGCTCTGCCCCTCTTCTGATGAACCCCATGGTGGCTCCTCACTCATACCAGCCAGGTATGAGAGCACCTTACGGCGGCCCCCCACCCTCTGTGAGACCCACCCCACCCACTACTGGACCCCCCATGGGCAATGCCACCCCTCCCCTTGGCCCCAGAACTGATGGTAAGGAAATATCAGTTTTGATACTGCATGAAAGGTCTGAGTAGAAGTGCTGATCTGTGATCAGTTTACCCTTTTAATGAATAAGAGGGGAACCTGATCCTAGTTTGTTTACCTTACTTGTTGAATTATCCACATATGTACTGTGGTTTATTTGTTGTTCAGTAGATGTATAAATATTTATTTTTTCCTCTGGGGTGGCAGGGTCTAACGTGGGTTTTCTCAGTAGTGGAACTAGATCCCAACAGCCACCCCCTTTGGGTCTCATTGCCTTCTCTGTCTTCCCACCATGCCAGCTCAGTGTGGGAGTGATGCTAGTGATGCTTCCCACACTGAGTACGAGAACCAGGAGAATGATTTTGAGTGTCCAGGTGTGGTTTCGTCGCTGTCCGTGTTTTGTGTACCCTGTGCAGTTTTGATGACGATCACATTTGATCCATTGTCTTCTATCAGATTTGTTAACATGGTTTCATAAGGAACAGAAGGCCTCAAACTTCCATGGATATTTCAGATATCACCTGTTTACATCTGACACTATTTCCAAGTTTGTCTGTCCCCCCCCATGTGTCCAATTTATCACATCGTCTTACTGTCTGTTATTGTGACTGTGAATTGGGTACCTTGAATGCATAATTCATATGTTCTCAACCCTTTGGCAATGAAACAAAGTACAACCACAACTGACCTGAAACATAAACATGTATGCTAATTACTACGTTTTTGCAAATGTACAGATTGTGCCTTTTTAAGTGCTTACACAAGTAGTAGTGGTTTGTTTTAATGCATCTTTATTCTGACCCCTAAATGTTATGTTTGCACTGTAACAGGACACATGCCCACACCTGGTAATGGTGCTCAAGCTCCCAACAGCTTTGATCACTTGGAGATGGGCCCTAAAATGGGTCAGTCCTCCACTACATTATAGTTTCATCAGAAATGAATAACTAATGTAACTTTATAGTTCCCTAGATTTACTGCTAGCAACACTAAGAACTGACATGAGGCCTGTTTTGGTGCTTGTCCCTATAGCTGGCCCACTCCCACCCCAGCAGCCAGGCCCCCCTACTCGACACATGGGTCTATCCTACCCCTCTTTACCCCCGGGGTACCAGAACACCTCGGCACCCCCTACTGCCGCCTCCATGCAACATCCCGTGCAGCCCTCGACGCAGCCTTACAGCCATCCTCAGCCGTACCAGCAGGTAAGGGACCAGACTTCCATCTCTATGCTTTGCCAATTCAAGTCTTGGATTTTGTTTGACAGTGTTTGAACTACTTTGAAGATATGAAACAGACAATCATAATATCAGTAATAAAAATATGTCAAAATCCCAGTTTATGCCTCAACCAACTTTAAGCGATGTTAAAAGTAGAACCTATCTATTTCATGATGTACGTACTGTAAGGCATTGTTGGGAGAATAGGTGGATGCAGTTATAGCAATAATTTGTGTACTACTATCCATCTATTGTTGTAAATCATAGCTGGCCTGGCATTCAACCCCACTGGTGATCCCATGCAGTGCAAAAAAATGAAAAACATGTTTAAATGTTGCATTAAACCTATAGTGACGATTAGGTTGTTTGGAGTTACTAAATACCTCTGATTAGGGCCGCAGCGTATTAGGTACATCTGCAAGCATAGCAGCAAAGGCTGGACATATCTCTTTAGTTTCAATATATTCAAGTGCTGTATACAGCATCCAATAAGTGGACATTACAAAGGGCTGTATTTCCAATAAAACAATGGGCAGTTTGGGACACAGTTGCTCTCTTTCTTTTAACAAATAGGGTATGTCTAACCTGCAAATTCACTTTTTTTTTTTTTTTTTTTTAAATGTTTTCGCCGATTGAGTTCGACTCCCCTGAGCTAGTGTATCTTTTTAGTAAGCTAAAAACCCTGCGCCCAACACAAGCTGCTGGGAGGATGTCATGTCATTGGAGGTGTGACTGACCTTTCCCCTCACCTTTTTCAGTGGCTACAGCTAGAGGCAGGTGTCATTTGGTTAGCTAGAAAGAAATGTACATCACTTTCCCAGGTAGCTATGCTGAGCTTGAATGAATGCTAACTGTGGATAACAGATCTTAGTTGTCAATCGAATGTATTTGACATCGATCAAATGAGAGGGCAAGCAAGTTTCCCATTCAGTTATCAAAAGGTGGGTTGGTACAAGCATGCATTGGCAGGCAAGCTGCAGAAGGACGAGCGTGATTTTATTCCACATTGTTTAAGTGCAATTTTGACAGCCAACTTATTTTATTTTGAAATATTTTAAAGTTTGAGAGGGTTTATCTTATGTTCCCTCGTTAGATTTTAGCTTATCTCGCTCTGGCTAGCATTAGTTGTTGATCTTGTTGATGTGCATAGGCACCTGAGGGGAGGAGAGCTTAACTTTTCATGGTGGTTTGATCAATAGGACTGTGAGGACTCCCGTGATATTTACAGATGTGCAGAAATCCATTCAGGTGTATTTTGTGGCTTTTGACGACTGCGTTCTGATCTAAAATTGCGCTGTTGCTACTGCCTGTAATCACACTGTCCAGTTCAAAGTGATTGATGGAAGGCACAGGTTGCAAATGGCTTATTTGCATATATGCCTATTGAATCTCTGATTGGCTATGGCGCACCGGTCTGGGTCGACTCCGGTTCTGATCAAGACGGATGTTTTTATTAGGTTTATTTACTATTAGTTGTCCAAATGCACGGCTGCTTTCCCAAATGCCTTACTTACTATATGTCATTCCCAAACATTCTATACATTTGTGAAAATGACCATATCGAAGTGCTAAGAATGATTTATTTTTCTCCTGGGGGTATATATGAATTTATTTTAATATTTCATGATGCTAAAATGCTGTCAGTTCCACTTTAAATTCTACAGTTCATAGCTGAACCTTCTGTATGATATTCAGTCAGAGCTTATCGCATGTCTGACTATTGAACACATTTTTAAATAACTCTGTTGAAATAGGACATGCATAGACTGAAATATTGAAACTGACCAGGGATGCACCACAAGTGCACTAATTTTTGATCAGACCTTCAAGGGTGCACCCAAGTTAAGTGCTGCCCTCGTTCATTGTATTCACCGGTTAACTGTCCCAACTTCCCTCCCCAGCCCTCTGCAGGTCCAGCCCAACTGAGCCCCTCCTTGTCTGGTTTGAGTCTGCAGTCTCAGACCCCAGAGGCCCTGAGGGTGGTCAACCTGCTGCAGGAGAGGAACCTGCTCCCTCTGGGCCCAGTCACCCCTCCTACGCCCTGCCTGCCCCAGGACCTGCAGAAAATCAACTGCCACCCAGAGTGCGTAGTAGTTTGTCTGCCGTTGTTTCTCAACATCAACCCTCCCACCACAATGTTGAATATTTTGTGTTAATGTGCTTGAACTTGGCCCTACATGTAAATAATATGTACTGGTTCTGACCTGTTGTGCATCTCCCTCTCACTACAGGGTCTTCCGCAGTACCCTGACCAGCATCCCCCAGACCCAGTCGCTGTTAAACAAAGCCAAGCTCCCACTCGGCTTGCTCCTCCACCCCTTCAAAGATCTCTCGGTAAGACGTTGCCCAATCACTCCATGCAAAACATGCCCAACCTTCAGTATAATCAATCCCACTTCTGGTGAAAGATCAAAGGATACATATAGCCAAGAATAATTGTCTTCAATCTACACCTGTGATCATGTCTTAATTGTAATTAGATTTTTTTTAAAGATTAGTGTGGAACTTGGCATTGATAGGCTATGACAATCTTATTGTTTCTCTGTGCACTGCAGCAACTAGTTGTATTAGAAGTTAAATTATTCAAGAGCCGATGGGTGCATAAACAGTTTCATTTAAATGTATGTACTAATCCCAGATTTCCCCTTAATTGTTTTGGTTTGTCTGTGCACTGCAGCAACTGCCTGTGGTCACCTCCAGCACTATAGTGAGGTGTCGCTCCTGCAGGACGTACATCAACCCCTTTGTGACCTTCCTGGACCAGAGGAGATGGAAGTGTAACCTGTGTTACCGGGTCAACGACGGTGAGGACCACAGCCACCAAGCTCCTCTCAAATGACACCCTATACCCCATATATGGCACTTCCTTTGACCAAATCCAATGTTCATTATTTAAAAACTAAAATTAGGTTCCAAGTGAGAAGTTAGGCTGGTCTGAAGCTGAAAAAAGAATGGAAATTCACACGTGCACCACAAGGACTAATGTCACCCATGCTCTATCAAGGTTTTCAAGCACACCGCTTTGACCTAAATGTCCAAAATATGACTGAAGATAACCTTTGTCTTTGTTTGGTTTAGTTCCAGAGGAGTTCATGTACAACCCAGTCAGCAGATCGTATGGCGAGCCACACAAAAGACCTGAGGTCCAGAATGCTACCCTCGAGTTCATTGCACCATCAGAATACATGGTAAATTCACATATGTAGTCTTTCAAGATTGCCTATATTCTGCCTGAAAATATTTCTTATCGATGTGGAATGTTGCCCCCTTTAATCCGCTAATAAAATGCAGATGAAGTGAGCTGGGTGCTACTGCTGCTGTGTTCATGAAGTGATTCCATCAGACTTTATGATGCATTAAGTTTTAAATAATTTGCTGCAGTTTTTCTAGGAAACATTTACGTGTTTTGTCTGCGTGTTTGTGTTAGTCTATGTATTGACGTGGTGAAACCTGTCATACTCAGCTGAGACCCCCCCAGCCTGCTGTTTACCTCATCGTGCTGGATGTATCCCACAATGCCGTGGAAACAGGATACCTAGATGTCGTCTGTCAGTCACTGCTAGAGAACATCAATGCGTATGTATGATCAACGTCACCACTGAGACACTAACAAAAAAGCTGACTAGGCCTTTGCAGCATGGTCTATTTTCTTCTGTTCTGGGCTTCATAAACTAACATTGTCCGGAGGTTTTAGTCAACTTGCTAGCTTTAAAGTGTTTGGTCTCCAATAACCCCAGAACTATGTAGTGTCCTGTGACTGTCTGCTGAACCTTCTGAATGCCTGTGTGTTCCAGGCTCCCTGGGGACTCGAGGACAAAGATTGGCTTCATCACATTTGACAGCACCATCCACTTCTACAACCTCCAGGAGGGCCTGGCCCAACCACAGATGCTCGTAGTCTCCGACATCGAAGGTGTGAGAGAGAAATAGAGAAGTTTGTGCACATGGGCCGGAGCTCTTTAAATTGCGTTGTGTGGGGTCTGTTCAATTTGTGCTCTGAAGAAAAAACGAGGCGGTGCAAGGGTTTACAAGCTTCATCTGTAGACTAATTCACCGCCTAGAAGTGATCAAATACTGAAAAAATAGTCTAATGGACTTCTGTGCTGTCTTTTCTCCAGATATATTTTTACCGACACCAGACAGCCTTTTAGTGAACCTCAATGAATGCAAGGAGGTAAGGAGCTACTATTCCCCAGAGACAGGCTAATGTAAAACGAAAAGGTTGTGACTCAAATCTTTCTAACAACTCACCACATTGCCTGAATTAATCAAGACACACTCGCATTGGGTAACTTAGTTTTGCCTAAGCCTCTCTTTAGCTCTGTTTTGCATTTCAAAACTTTATGTAAATGCGTTATTTATTTTTGCAGCTGGTGCAGGATTTGCTGAGGAGCTTGCCCCAGATGTTTGGCAAGACCATGGAGACCCAGTGTGCTCTGGGCCCGGCCCTGCAGGCAGCGTTCAAGCTGCTATCGGCCACCGGAGGGCGTGTGTCCGTCTTCCAGACCCAGCTGCCCAGTCTGGGTGTGGGGGCCCTCAAGTCCAGAGAGGACCCCAACCAGAGGGCTTCTGCCAAGGTAGAGACTGGAGACCGGTTCACACTGGTTTATGCATTCTATATCTGAAATTGCACCCTAAAATGTCCCATATGTAGGGAATACTGTGCCATTTGGGATGCACACACACATTTCTAGTTGTATAACATGTTGCATGCCTGTTGTGCAGTGATGGTTGAAACATGATAACCTCAATCAACTAATCACGATCTTCAGTTTAGAATGCAATAGCGTCTCAATCAAGATAGGGTTTCAGGAATGTGTTCTGCATACTATACCCACTTTAAAAACTATTTCTTTTAAACTATTGTCTGTGATGCTCATTGTGTGGTGATTCCCCAGGATATCCAGCACCTTTCTCCTGCCACAGACTTCTATAAGAAGCTGGCCCTGGACTGTTCAGGACAGCAGGTGGCTGTGGATCTGTTTCTACTGAGCTCCCAGTACTGTGACCTGGCCTCTTTAGGTGAGTGGCGCCTTCAGCCGCATACACCTGCACTACAATGTGTGATTGCTTGTGGAATAAGGTGACTTGGTAAACAATCAGTGCCCTGTGCATGTCTCTGATGTACGTTACAGTATGCGTATGTTACTGTATGTGTCTTGCTTGTGACAAATCAAATTTCCCCTTGTGTATAGAACATCATACCTTGGCTGGATTCATGTGTAATCTCTCAATCTTCTCTCTCCTCCCGTCAGGTTGCATATCCAGGTACTCAGCGGGAAGTGTGTACTACTACCCCTCCTACCACCAGCAGCACAATCCAGCCGGAGTAGAGTGCTTCCAGAAGGATCTCAAGAGGTACCTCACCCGCAAGATCGGCTTCGAGGCTGTCATGAGGATACGCTGCTCTAAAGGTGACAACTTTTTTTCACTGTGCTGGTTTTATTGTATTATGTGAAAGCAGCAGCAGCGCTTTAATTGTCTGAAACAAATTTCCCTTCAGGGAAATGCATCTTATTTCATCTGAAATCTGTGTAAATTATTTGCCTATCATCTCAATGCTCATCGGTGGAGGATAATATTGACCCTGTGAACTTGAGTCTGTCCCTGCTCCAGTAGATTACTTTATCTGTGAGGATGAACTTGGAATGAATTCAACTCAAACCCCTCCATGTAGGCTTGTCCATCCACACGTTCCATGGGAACTTCTTTGTGCGCTCCACGGACCTGCTGTCTCTGCCCAACGTGAACCCGGATGCAGGCTTCGCTGTGCAGATGTCCATTGAAGAGAACCTGGTGGACATGCAGTCTGTCTCCTTCCAGGCTGCTTTGCTCTACACGTCCAGCAAAGGTATACTGTCTGGAGCTGCTGTGGTGGGCTGGGGTTTACCAAAACGTGTTATTATTTTTCTGTGGGATTTACTTGGTTGAGACTCATTGTATATGTCCCAAATATCACACTATTCCATGCATAGTGCCCTACTTTTTACCGGGACTTAAAAGGCTCTGGCTATAAAATAAACAGTGCACTATATAGAGAAGTTCCATTTGGGACTAGGATTCCATGTTTGAAAACGTGAGCCATGAAAGTGTGAGATGGAACACTTTTAAAAAAACTGAATACCAAATTGTAAACATGCTCTTTCTGAAGTGAGTTAATGCTTTTTGTTTCCATTGTAATGCTGAAACGGTAACTTGTTGATTGGTGTTGTATTTCTACAGGAGAGCGACGAATCCGAGTCCACACCATGTGTTTGCCTGTTGTCAACTCCCTGTCCGACATCTTCGCTGGGGCTGATGTCCAGGCCATCACTTGCCTGCTGGCTAGCATGGGTAGGTAGTTTGTTGGTATTTGTGTGGTTATTAAAGGCATGTTTATTTCCATCACGGTGAAGTCCTTAGTGTGTTCCATCATCCTGTGATCGTTAATGCCTCATAGTGAGAGCAGGATTGTCATCCACACCCTACCATAGCTGCCTAATTTGCATGGGCAGATGGTTGTAAGTGACATCAGATGGTTGCCTGGTTACCGTGACCTTTGTGGGATCCAAGTGGCTACATGAAACTGACTGTGGACTAATCTTCATATAGTGTGTTGATGGGGGTTTTACCCAGGTCTATTCCTTCACTGATGAAATGTTAGTCTTCTAAATAGAACCTACTGTAATAATATTATACCATTATTATTGATAGTTTACCGTAATATAAAGTAACAAATTATTTAACCCAACGGTTGCTCTTTTGTAAATGAAGGCCATGACTACAAACATGTACTGTACTTTCATGTAACTTGTGAATCACAATCCCTGAGACAAAAACGTAGCTGAGGCTTGAATTTGTTTGTTTTTTCCTGATGTGTGTCCTTTCGCTCTCCAGCTGTGGATCGCTCTGTGACGGCCAGTTTGAGTGATGCCAGGGACGCGATGACCAACGCATCCATCGACTCTCTGACGTCCTTCCGCACCTCTGTACTCACCATCCAGCAGCCTGGCCTCCTGGCCCCCGCCTGCCTCAGACTGTTCCCCCTCTACATCCTCGCCCTGCTCAAACAGGTACGCTATCCACCCACTCCCTCCCTGGCTAGTCCCCTGGCAGTCTACGGCTTCGTCTCAAATGGTACCCTGTTCCCATGGGCTCTAGTCAAAAGCAGTGCACCATTGGCCTAAGGCACTGCATTGCAGCTTTTAGTCCAGACCCGGGTTTATTTCCCAGGCTGTGCCTCAACCGGCCTGAGTCCCATAGGACGGTGCAGAGTTGTCCGGGTTTGGCCGGTGGACCTTTACTTGGCTCTAGCGTCTCATTGTAGCGGGCCGGGTGCCTGCGTGCTGACCCCGGTCGCCAGTTGAACAGTGTTTCCTCCGACACATTGGTGCAGCTGGCTTCCGGGATAAGCTGGCGGGTGTTAAGGAACGCGGTTAGGTGGGTTATGTTTTGGAGGACTCATGATGCCACCTTCGCGATGAGACAATTTGAAAAAGGGGGTGAAATGCCCCCAAAAAAGCAGTGCGCCTTTAAGAGGATAGGATGCCATTTGGGACAGAACCTACCTCCCACCAAACAGGCTATGGAACATAAACCAGCTTCAAGACACCTTAAGGAATATAGTCATATCAACTGATAATGTAAGACCCAGCTACTGCGATTTGTTTCTCTCCTTCGTGCTTTGCTCATATGTCGTTTTTGTTCTCTGATCCACAGAAAGCCTTCCGAACGGGTACAAGCACCAGGCTGGACGACCGTGTGTTTGCCATGTGTCAGCTGAAGTACCAGCCCCTGGCCTACGTCATGCTGATGATCCACCCAGCGCTGTACCGTGTGGACGATCTGACTGACGAGGTCAGGGCTAGGGGAAACCCTGATGTTCACGCAGATAGAAAATGCCAATAACGAGAGCTATATTTTCTTGTAGTTTATACAATGTTATATTTGAGCATGTCTTAAATTATATAATGCATACACTACATGGCCAAAAGTATGTGCACACTTGCTCGTTGAGCATCTCATTCCAAAATCATTGGCATTAATAGGGAGTTGGTGTCCCCCCCTCCCCCTCATTTGCTGCTATAACAGATGTTGGGACATTGCTGCAGGTACTTGTTTACATTCTGAGGTCAGGGCCCTGTGCAGGCCAGTGAAGTTCCTCCACATCGATCTCGACAAACAATTTGTATATGAATCTCACTTTGTGCATGGGGGCATTGTCATGCTGAAACCGGAAAGGGCCTTCTCCAAACTGTTGTCACAAAGTTAGAAGCACAGATTCATCTACAATGTCATTGTATGCTGTAGGGTTAATATTTCCTATCAATTAAACTAAACAGCCTGAACCATGAAAAACAACCCATATTAGGCTTGTATGCAGCTGCTCGGCCATGGAAACCCATTTCATGAAGCTCCTGACCAGCAGTTAATGTGCTGACGTTGCTTCCAGAGGCAGTTTGGAACTCGTAGTGAGTGTTGCAACCAAGGACAGGTTTTACAAGCTTCAGTACTCTGCGACCCCCGTTCTGTGAGCTTGTGGCCTTACATGCTGACCAGACCGGACACGTCGCATGCGCGAGCGTCGCAAATGACATTTAGTAATCTGTTATTCAATTATTGCACCCACACTGCTAGCGCCCGCCAACGAGCGTCTGCGACACCAAGGGCTAAAATAGAACTCATTCCTATTTCTGACGCAGATCGCCCTGAAAGTCCTGCCTCTCCCATCTCATTGGTTTATAGAAGCAGGTACCCACTTGCCATCTCATTGGTTATATCCACGTGGGTGACTGAAAGACTAACTGTTTTGCTGGTAGTTGTGGTAATACAATTAAAGTTTAGATGCGATCACCATATAAGTTAAATGATGAAAAAGCTTGTAAGGAGGAGAGATGACCAGAAACAAATAAATGGATGCACGAAGGCTCACGTGCGCAGCTGGTTTGGGTTCCGTGTCACGCTTCGCGACTGAGCCTTTTGTTGCTCTTAGAAGTTTCCAATTCACAATAACAGCACTTAGTTGACCGGGGCAGCTTTAGCAAGGCTGAAATTTGACTAACTGACTTGTTGGAAGGGTGGCATCCTATGATGGTGCCACGTTGAAAGTCAGTGACCTCTTAAGGTCATTCTACTGCCAATGTTGGTCTATGGAGATTGTCTGGCTGTGTGCTCGATTTTATACAGCCGACTCCACTATTTGAAGGGGTGTCCACGTTTCTCTATCCATGGTTCTGCTTCCATCTGACGTGGATATATTGTACGTTTTCCCTTTATAGACTTTTATTTTATTAGCTTCTCCCCTCTTCTTCTCCCTCCACAGGGAGCCCTGAACGTCAGTGAGCGCACCATCCCCCAGCCCAGAGTCCAGCAGTTGTCTGTGGAGAAGCTGAGCAGAGATGGGGCCTTCCTCATGGACGCTGGCTCGGTTAGTAGAATGACCATGATGCATTTATTTGTTATGGACAGATGCAATTCAAACATTGACATATGAATAATCCAGAGTCTGATGCATTACGTCATCTTGCTTTAGCTTGCCCTCAATTACGTCATCTTGCTTTAGCTTGCCCTCAATTACGTCATCTTGCTTTAGCTTGCCCTCAATTACGTCATCTTGCTTTAGCTTGCCCTCAATTACATCATTTTGCTTGCCCTCAATTACATTTTTTTTTTGAAGGAATGTAATCTGGCGAACAACCTAAAATAGACATGCAACCATATCTACAGTGGATTTTTCTGGGGTAACGGACCGATGGATAAAATAAACACAATCTTGACTGACTTCTCCTTTGTCCTAACAGGTGATCTATCTCTGGATTGGAAGAAACTGCAACCCCAACTTCCTCACGCAAGTCCTGGGGCTCCCAAACTACGCTGCTGTGCCCCTGAACATGGTAAGGAACCTAAACACCTGCTCCCATTTTTCACTCTCTTAGCCCAGCTCCTCTGCTCCTGTCAAGGTTCTGTATCGCTCACCAGGACCTCTGTGTATTATACTGTATTTACATGTGGTAGTATCTTTTGTTTGTTATATATATATATATTTTAGTAGTGCGTCTAATTTAAAACCGCACAACAGATTTCCTGAAAGGGGTGCCATAAAGATATTTCATTATAATGGTGTTGAATCTCCCAGAACATGCTCCCAGAGTTGGACACTGCAGAGTCCCAGAGAACCAGAGCGTTCGTTGGCTGGCTGAGGGAACAGAGGCCCTTCTTCCCCATCCTGCATGTCATCAGGTAGGCATTAGAAACAGTGGTGTGGCTTTACTAGACCAGAGCACTGGTAGAGTTCAGAGGCCATGTCTGCGTTCCAAATTGCACCCTATTCCACTTAGAGTTCACTACTTTTGACCAGGGCTGTTGCGCTCTAGTCAAAAGTAGTGCACACTATGGGGAATAAGGGTGAAATGTGGTTGCATACAATGTTTGATTTCCTTGGGTAAACAAAGGCCAAAATAGAATGCATAGTATTTAGATCTGGTTGAACGGGTTGACAGCCTACAGAGTTTTGTTGAGCTGTCAACCGGCTCAGGTCAATTCTGCAAGAGACGATGCGTTAATGTTGTGGATCCAAATCTTCCTTTTCTGTTCCCGTTCAGGGATGAGAGTCCACTGAAAGCCAGCTTCTTGCAGAACATGATAGAGGACCGGACAGAGTCGGCCTTGTCTTACTATGAGTTTTTACTCCACATCCAACAGCAAGTCTCCAAGTAAACCCAGCGTATTTAGTCAGTTCTGGGAACATCATTGTGGGAACCTGTCAGGGACTGCTTGCTGCCTCTCACAGGATCTTCGGTTGTGGCTCACCATTGTGTGTATCATTGCCTTTCCTGAAGATTTCCCCCAGCTGCAGACTTTCAAACGAATCAAACTTTGTGTGGTAAACAGGACAAGGACAGAGGTGACGAAGCGAGGTCTGATTTCGCTGCTGGTTTGACTATTTTCAAGCTGGAACAACTTGTCAAAACCAGGGAACTCATGATACGGTATGTACGTCAATGATTGAGGACATCAGTGTTTATTCTCAAAGAACAAGGTTTTCTTAGATCTTTTCATATACAGTTCTGGCTATGGATGTCAAGTATTTTGATCAAAAGCATAGTTGTATTTGCTAATAAAATAATAGAGGTATCATGCTGAAGGCAATGTTGGAGTATCGCCTGCCCTTAAGGACTTATTATTGGATGTCACCTTGATTGAGCGTAAAAATATCTCAGCTACAATAATGATCTACTGATTTTAGTTATGAAGGACAGATGTGTGCTTTATTTTGGTTGTGTCGAACAAATCTAGGATTAATGCAAAGGCAGAAATGTAGACGTTTGAAGGCGAACTAACTTTGTTATAATTTGCTGCCTTTTGAATGTTGACGAAACAATGCAATGCTGTCATCTCTTGGGTCTGGTCTGTCCTTCTCTCAACCTTTCTTTCCTGTCTATCTTCTCTCACTTGTCATGGACATTCCACACCTCTGAAGATGTTGCTTTGTTAAATATGAGAATCCCGATCTGATTAAATCCTCTAATTGCCTTTTATGGGACATTTTTATTATTAAACCTCTGTTTAAATACAAACGCTATATATGAAATATTTTAATATAATAGGATATGGGACATTCTTGAATACAGACATAAAGCCATTGTGATCTTTTAATCATGCTTATTGATACTTGTGTATTGAAAAGACTACATTATGGTAAAGAATTGTTGATTTTAGTATGAACATATTAAGGTGACATGACGCTAATAAAATGTTCGGAACTTTTTAAACATAATTGTGGTTTGTCATGAATGAGCAGGGTACGATTAACATCGATGTTGTCTCAAATGGTTTACCTTTTCAAATTCCACTGTCGTAACATAGTGTGAAAAGGAATATGAACATATCAGAATGTTTTCTGATGCAAAGAGAAGATATAATATCTCAGAAGTAATGACGAATAAATAGTGACTGTAAAGGTGTCACTCTTATTGCAGGAAAGGTATGAATTGTTAACGTTTATACATTTGACAATACCAGAGGATGTTCTGGTCTCAATCGTTCTATGGTTTTAAGATATGATTTGTTCTTGTGGAAGTTTCCAGAATTAAACAATAGTCATATAAAATGTTTGCGTGTTTTTATTCCTAATAGATGTTGACGTAGTTTGCCTGAGAAACGGCAGGTAGGCTAGTGGTTAAGAACGTTGGGCCAGTAACCGAAAGGTTGCGAGATCGGGTCTAAAAAGGTAACAATCTGTCTTTCTACCCCTGAACAAGGCAGTAAACCCACAGTTCCTAGGCCGTCATTATAAATATGATAGAGTACCTACTTAAAATATTTACTTTTGACTGATTGTTGCATGAGTTAGAATTGATTGATTTTCACTTGAAGGGGAATCATGGATCTCGATACTGGAATACTTTTATAACCAACCATTGATTTGACCGCCATCCCCGGCAGCCGTGATTCTTTGGCTAAACTGACCTCAACCATGTATTGTCAATGGGGTTTCTAAACCAACCCGGCTGTAATAATTCTGGAAACTGGTTAATTTTGTGACTCGTCGGATTTCCTCATGGGGAACACTGTAAACCGAAAGGTGTATATTTCTTCGCCCAGCACCAGTCACTGAGTTAGCAAGCTGAAGTTGGCTTGTGAGTCACAGAAATGTACCTTTAGCCTATTCATTATTTCAGTCCGATTGGCCTTAAAGTAAATCAATCAGCATGGCTTAACATGGCACTGTTGGCGGTATAAACACAACCATTTCGCTAAACATGTGTATGTAATATTTATTTGATTAATTTCGTTTTTGACCTCGACATTCTTGCTGGATAGACGCTTTGATAGCTAACATGCTAGCGCTGCTAACTAGCTAATGGCGCTAGCTAAACTCCTATGTTTAGGCTGGACACATTGTTAAAAATGCAATGCTTTTTTTCTAATAAAAAAGTGGTTCCTTTGCATCCGCGGTGGAGCCCAGTTTTATAATATATCCCAGCTGCCTGTCGTAGTTGAAGTAATCACGAAAAAGCAGGCCTTAATTTAGGGCATTTTATCACCCTGCCAGCTCCTATTAGTTCTATTGAGCAGTGTGGTACCAACTCCCCTTCCGAACGTTCGTGTAATGTGTCCAGCCTATCATAGGAGTTCAGCTAGCGCCGTTAGCATTAGCTAGTAAGCAGCGCCAGCTATCATCGTCTCCAGCAAGAAAGTACAACACATGGAACAATGGTAGTTAGCAATTGAGACCTGCTCACGTTAAGTTAAAATGTAAACAACAAATTACTCATGTTACTCTTGAGGTCATCCCATTGTTTACTATAGGGAAATATAGGTATGGCTGTCTTTGCCAAATCTCGCGATGTGTATATTTGTTTTTTGTCATTTCGGAAACCATGTTAAACATTAGCTTTCTAATTATGTAAGGCTGGGTATTGTATCTCGTCATCAAACGCTAGACCAGAAATAGTCAGTTGACATTTTTTCCCCCTACTTCCTCGCTATGCAGACAAGCACAATTTGGCTCCACTGAGGTGCAGATTTTTCCTTTATACACTAGTTATTTTTCAGTTTCGTCCTAAGAACAGATTGTAGTGTTAAAATAAATGGATACTTTTTTGGTGTTAAATGGGAATCTAAGCATCACTCGTCAAATCAGGCTCTGCGTACGTTCGATTCCATTCCATCCAGTAGTTTTAGCTTAGCCAACGTTCTAAAGCCGGCTTCAGCCTTGGGTGAATTTTGACTCGTTCTTTTGTCCAGCCGACCTATGCGGATGTTTATCTAGTTCCCAAGAGCAGCAGATCAGTAAGTCAACTTTTCTTTCCAACTTTAATAATCTGTAAAGTTGTTTTACATGCAATCATGCTAGCTATATTTTGACACGTCTGCACCTGCTTCACCGGCAATGATGGGTGATGCAGGTAATTATCACATGTCTTCTCTCCCTCACTTGGGGCTCTATTCAATCACATCCGCATAGCGGTTGTGTGAGGTGGAACTGTATTAAAGCTGTCAAATTAACAAGCGGCTCCTGGCGTTATACCTAAAACGCACATTGCCGTTGGCGGCAGGGAGTCCGCATTAACAGAAATCTCATGCAGCCCTGTTGACAAGTTAGAACAGTGGAATTTGAGATGTAATCTACACCTCGATTAGGCTGATATAATTCCTCATTTAGTTTAACTTTTAATTTGAGCGTCATTTATATATAACCTACACTTTTTCGTTTACGGTGTAGATTCGTGACAATGATCAAGAGCCGCTGCTTGCCGATTTGACAGATCCAACATAAGACGCCGATAAAACATAAGCAATGTTGGTGTCAACTATCGCTGGTTAACGCTTGATCTGATTGAATCTAGGCCTTATACTCATTCACTCTTAACTGACAATAATCATACAAGTAAAGAAAATTATGCCTCTTTTAGATCTGCCACCCCCAGTAGTTCAGCTGTAGTCACAGCCGTCCTCAGTTGTGGTATTTAATATACCGGCTGCACCAATTCTTACTTCACTGGCCTTGAAGGGAGACACTTTTGAGGATTCCCAACTGGATACAGGTGATTCCGAATTATATTACATGCATATATGCTCAATCCCACCAACCGATGTGCACACAGACATGTTGAGCTGTATACTTACTGCCACTTTCTGCGTCCTTTTCAGATCTGCAATGCATTCCACTGCCTGACAGCCTCACCCAGAAGTGCATACACTGGGCCTATCAAGACTGACAAAGCAGAGATGGGTGGGTGACAAGGAAACTTAAAACGCAACATGCACACACACTCCCTCTCTCTGTCACACACACATAATCCCCAATGTAAATACATTGTAGTTTATTTTATGTATGCTCCATTTTATTTGAGGAAAATGTCTGCAATAAAGTTTGTTCACAGTTAAGCAATGTCTTTGGTTTATTGTATATTTCTCCGTATTTAATGTGACCAATAAAGTCTGCAGACCTGCAACCCTCGGAATGTGTGCATGTTTTGTCATCTGAGCCTGAAACTTAGAGATGGGAAGAGGGCAGTTTAAAGGTTTATCGTTAACTGACACAATTTATAATGAATACATATGTGACCAACAGTTACTGTATCATGATTTAGTGTTTTAATTACTCAACAATTAGTGCCTCAAGGTAGGATTGAACCGTTTCTCAAAAGAAGCAGAACAGGTCAAATAAGGTGACCAAAAAACCGCAAGAGGTGCATATTACTTCGCCCAGCAGCATTCATCGAGCGAGCAAGCTAAAGTTAGCAAGTCACAGAAATGTACGTTCCAGTGGCAGTCAGTGCCGTTTAAGATGAGGGAGGACAAATGTTTTTGTTTTTTTAAGCATGGCGTTATTTCTATTACAGCATATTGGAGGACTGTCATTCATATTCCATTCACCCAGTTCAATGTAATGGCAATAGGTTTAGGCTACTACATGATACTCAAATGTTCCTTTTCTCATGTCCTATACCCATCAACCTGACCTATGAATGACAGTTTATAACATAGGTGCTCACAGGTCGAGAGACATTTAAGGTGACAGTGACATTCAATAATGCCTTGCACACTCTGACCTGCATCTTGCTGATATAGGGTGTAATCATAAGTCCAAAAGTTGCAAACAGTAGTTTTTATTGGACAAATTCAGGTATGTTTATCCCCGTTTTGTTACATTTGCTGCTGTTTAAGAAACGTTTAACAGAATCAGCAGAGTGAATACTACACTGATCACGCGTAAACACAGTTCACTTTCATAGCAGCCACGTTGTATTCCTTCTCACATCTATGCGCTCACCTCCTCCCTTGTGGATTTCAATGCACAACACATCAGCTGTATGTGACCAGGCTAAAAACACCTTTCCAAGCCAAACCGCTACACACAGCCTACATCGTTGTCACCATATTAGCTATATTAGTAACATCATAGTCAGCATAGCTAATTGAACTAACGCGTTTGTATTATTTGTAAACCCGCTACAATCCTGTATTAATGGTGGCAATAAATTAGTAAAACCAAAAGCTTACCTTGACTTGGAAGAGTTCCATACTTGTGTTGGAAAGTCATAGTCAGCTAGCTAACAGTATGATTCCGGTTTCAAATACTAAATGTTAAGTGAATGTGAATATTTAGGTGGTTTAAATTAGGCTACGGTTCCTACTAACCTAAGTTGACAGTGACATTCTTGCCTGTCCATTATTCTAGAACTAACGATGACTGAGTGTGAGGAATGTTTTCCATAATGTACATTAAATGCATATACATTTGAACAAAGAACATCACATTTAGTGTCTCCATTTATTGAGTATGGAGACAAATGGCAAAGGTTTCTCAGGCAGTGTCTCAGGCAGTATTTGATCAATCTAAATATTGTGTAACCTACCAATAAATGTATATAGAGGAGAACCGGGTGGGGTTAGTCCAGAAATTTCAGTTTTACCTTATATGCCAAAAGCCTGAGCCTCTGATGGAGACAGAACTGTCATCAACGTATGCTTCAGTATGCAATCTTAAAATTGTGCAGTCCAGTGAAACTATACAGCAAAAGCCTGGGCTCCTGACCTGGACAATATTCTAATCACTGCATGCTATAATAGAAAAAACAATCCGTTTTTCACCTTGTCAAACTGATTTATATATTGTATTCAGTCTTCGAGATGCTTTAACAAGCATGTGTATCTGTACTTGGTGCTCTTCAACTCTAAAATGCATTTGGCAAAACCACAAAGAAAAAACAGGTCTCAATGTCTAAGAGTGAGTAAGTGAATCAGCTGAGCCTATGCATGCTGTATAGCACTTAGTTGATCTCTGGGAACAGGAGAGTAGAGTTGAATTAGATCTTGGGAGACAAAAGTCAGGCAATAATTAATCACAGAAATCATCACAGCAAAGGATTGTAGCATATGCGCTAGGAATGAACATCCTGACAGTCTAAAAAAATGACGTCTACTCGGAGAATGAGAGGCATGGTAATCTGCATCCTGCTCCCACTATGCCTATCGACAGGGATAGTGTAGCATTTATTTGTCAGCATGAATCAAAATAGTAAATATTTTATTTAACCTTTATTTACCTTGGCAAGTCGGCTAAGAATAAATTCTTATTTACAATGACGGCCTACCAAAAATCAAAAGGCTTCCTGTAGTGACGGGGACTGGGATTAAGAATACAAATAAATTAAATAAAAAATATAGGAGAAAACACTCATGACAAGAGACAACACTACATAAAGCGAGACCTAAGATAACAAAGCATGGCAGCAACACATGACGACAACATGGCAGCAGCACAAAATATGGTACAAACATTATTGGGCACAGACAACAGCACAAAGGGCAAGGTAGAGACAACAATACATCACGCAAAGCAGCCACAACTGTCAGTAAGAGTGTCTATGATTGAGTCTTTGAATGAAGAGAATGAGATAAAACTGTCCATTTTGAGTGTCTGTTTCAGCTCGTTCCAGTCGCTAGCTGCAGTGAACCTAAAAAAGGAGCGTCCCAGGGATATGTGTGCTTTGGGGACCTTTAACAGAATGTGACTGGCAGAACGGGTGTTGTATGTGGAGGATGAGGGCTGCAGTCGATCTCAGATAGGGAGGGCGGGGGGCTAAGACGGTTTTATAAATAAGCATCAACCAGTGTGTCTTGCGACGGGTATGCAGAGATGACCAGTTTACTGAGGATATAGAGTGCAGTGATGTGTCCTATAAGGAACATTGATGGCAAATCTTATGGCCGAATGGTAAAGAACATCTAGCCGCTCTAGAGCACCCTTACCTGACGATCTATAATTTATGTCTCCGTAATCTAGCGTGGGTTGGATGATCATCTGCATCAGGGCTAGTTTGGCAGCTGGGGTGAAAGAGGAACGATTACGATAGAGGAAACCAAGCTTAGATTTAACTTTAGCCTGCAGCTTTGATATGAGCTGAGTGAAGGACAGTGTACCGTCTAACCATACTCCCAAGTACTTGTATGAGGTGATTACCTTCGAGCTCTAAACCCTCAGAGGCTGTAATCACACTGGTGGGGATAGGGGCATTCTTCTTACACGAGTTTGTGTAAGTCTTCTTACACTAATAAAGCTTTGTTGTAGAACATTTAACACAAAATTTGGGGAGGGGCCAGATGAGTATAAGACTGTGTCATCTGCATATAAATGGATGAGAGAGCTTCCTACAGCCTGAGCAATGTTGTTGATATAAATTGAGAAGAGTGTGGGGCCTAGGATCGTGCCTTGCGGTACACCCTTGGCAGTGGCTAAGACAGCAGATGTTCTGACTTTATACACTGTACCTTTGAGAGAGGTAGTTAGCAAACCCCTCAGAGACACCAATACTCCTTAGCCAGCCCACAAGAATGGAATGGTCTACTGTATCAAAAGCTTTGGCCAAGTCAATAAAAATAGCAGCACAACATTGTTTAGAATCAAGGGTAATGGTGACATTGTTGAGGACCTTTAAGGTTGCAGTGACACATCCATAACCTGAGCGGAAACCAGATTGCATACCGAGAGAATACTATAGACATCAAGAAAGCCAGTCAGTTGATTATTTTGAAGTTATTCCAACACTTGATAAACAGGGCAAAATAGAAATAGGCCTATAACAGTTAGGATCAGCTTGATCTCCCTCTTTAAATAAAGGACAAACCGTGGCTGCCTTCCAAGCAATGGGAACCTCCCCAGAGAGGAGAGAGAGGCTAAAAAGGTCAGAGAGAGGCTTGGCGATTATAGGGGCAGCAACCTTAAAGAAGAAAGTGTCTAAACCATCTGACCCAGATGTTTTTAGGGGTCAGGTTTAAGGTGCTACTTTAGCACCTCGGACTCAGTGACCACCTGCAGGGAGAAACTTTGTAGCGGGGCAGGGGAAAAAGACGTTAGGAGCATTGGGGCTAGTCGCATTAGAAGGGGTGGGAGATGTGGAAATGTTGGACGGGCAATGAGGCATGGCTGAATCAAATAGGAATCCTGACTTAATGAAGTGGTGATTTAAAAGCTCAGCCATGTGCTTCTTGTCAGTAACAACCACATCAACTTCAAGGGACATGGGAAGCTGTGAGGAGGGTTTATTCTCTTCTTACAAAACATTACTGATGAAGAAAATAAGTTTCTTCGTAATATCTTATGTGGCATTGACATTAGGGACATGCTTGAAACCAATAAATAATCCTATGTGACGGGGATGATAGGATTTGGTTATGTTGTTATTGTTCACACATTACAGCCACCAGACTAGCTATATGAAAACCAACGATGGATAACCAAGGAAAGTGCAATAAAAACTTAAGCAAACAAGAGCTTGAAGTGATGGTGGAGGAAATAGCAACCAGGAAAAGGTTGCTGTTGGGGAGACTCCAACTGTGGGGTCACTGCAGAGACCAAAAAGAGCGGATTGGCGAGAGTGGCCGAGTCTGTCTCTGCCGTCAGGGGTATGGCAAGGGTCAGTGACGCCGTAAAAAAAGTGGTCCGACATCAAGTCGGTTGCTAAGAAGAAGGGACCTGATAGAACATTCATGTGGACCAGCTGGAGGAGAAGGTGTCATTCATGATAGGTGAGACTGCTGGGGACTGTGCGACCAGTAAGTTAGGTAGCTACGTTAGCTAGCTAATGCGTAACGACATTATAGCCAACATAGCTAACGACCTTAACGTTAGCCAAGTTCTTCTTTGCAAATTGACGAGATAGAGCTAGCTATTTAACACAAATATTTTAATATATTTTTTAATTACTAGCTATCTAGATAATGCGTGTTTAATTTGTTTTCTTGCTGTATTTAAGTATCTGGTAGCCAACTGTGTATGTGGCGGAAGAAAACATTCATGGTTACAAAGGTATCCATTCGGCTCAAGATAAGGGTTTAGCTGTCCTAAAGTTAAGTGCATTTCCAATAAGAAATCATAAAACATTATTTCAAGAATTCCATTTCATCTTACCTTTTTTCTTAGGAAGAAACATTTTTTTAAATTAAGAACATATCCAAGGGCTTTATAGCAACTTCGCTTAACTTTCTTCATAAGTCTATAGTTAAGGAAAAAATGGCAGTTAAGAAGGTTTTGTGAATCCGGCCCCAGGTCTTTAACCATTTTCCAGAACTTCTTGGGGTTAGACCCACAGAGAGAGAACTGCTCCTTACAGTAACTAAATTGGGCCTTCCGGTTAGCCTGAGGGCACTTATTTCTCATTTGCCTGAACCAGAGCCAGTCAGCCTGAGTATGCTTGTGCCGAGCCTTTCGCCAAATGCAATTCTTGAGGTGAAGTAACTGCAAGATCACGGTCGAACCAGGCGCTGAACCTCTTTTTAATTGCCATTTTCTTTATGGGGGCGTGTTGATTAACATCACTGAGAATATCAAATAAGAAGTTCCAAGCGTCTTCGACAGAGGGGATCAAGCTGATTATATACCAATTTACAGAGGCCAGGTCATGAAGGAAGTCTTGCTCATTAAAGTTTTTCAGCAAGCGTTTATGACAAATCAGGACAGGTCGTTTCACTGAGCAGCCATTATGAACACAGGCTGTAACACAGGGGTCATTAAGGTAATTACAGAAAACACCGGACTAATACCTATCAGGATTATTTGTGAGGATAACATCAAGGAGAGTAGCCTTTTCTGGGTGTTTGGAGTCATACCTTGTGGGATTGGTAATCCCATTGCTTTAGGACTTGGTTAGGTAGTTTAAGCATGTTCCAGTTTAGGTCACATAGCAGGACAAATTCAGACTTAGTGTAAGGAGCCAGGAGAGAGCTTAGGCCAGGTAGGGTACAGGCCGTGCGGATGGAGGACGGTAACACCCAGCAACAGTCAATGAAGAGCTATTTGAAAGTTTAATGCTTAAAACCAGAAATCAAATTGTTTGGGGACAGACTTGGTGGAGACAACTGATCATTGAAGGTGATCCTTGGTAAAGATTGCCACTCCACCACCTTTGTAAGATCTGTCTTGCCGAAAAAGGTTATAACCAGAAAGGTTAACATCAGTATTCAAAACACTCTTTCTTAACCACATCTCAGTAATGACCAACACATTTGGATTGGAGCTGTGAACCCACACTTTCAATTAATCAATTTTAGGTAATAAGCTTCTAGTGTTAACTTGCAGAAAACCCAGGCTTTTACAAGAGCAGAAATCAGTGAAACCGATATCAGAGCACAACTCAGAATTGGGGCCAGCAACGGTAGATGGGCCAGGGTGTACATGCACTTTTCCAGATATCATCAACAGTAATCAAGGCACGGCATATGATAGGGTGTTGATTGATGACATTTGAATGTGCATTAGATGGCAACAAGATCATATTATACAGCAATTTCATCAGGTAACAACTATACAAAGTCGGTGAGAGGTGGTTAGAATAGGATGAGAGGCCAAAAGTCTGTGTAACCAATAGGGAGAGTCAGAGTCCCGAGTGTGGAACAAACCTAGTCTGTCCCACGGTTGGGTAAACAAGAACTTGCATAGTCAACGAAGCATGCAGGAGTCATGAGGAAAATAGCAAAATGCACAAGAAAAAATATATAACTACTTGGGGCAAGCCATTGTAAGTCACTCGCCCCAACAGTGCCTGTGTGCTGGAGGTGAGTGAAAGCTCGGGAGACAGGGGGAGTGTGGTGGGGGTACCTGAACCAGACATGGGGAGACAACCAGGGCAGACGGTGAACAGATCGCCAGATGAAATCCAAGCAGCAGTGCAGCAGGCAATAGCAGTAGGTGTCACCCACTTGGGAGAATATTTTATTTCTGGAGGCAGATTTCTTGTAGAAAATCAGATTGTCTCTGAACTGCAGGATGGGGCTTCAAGGCCTCTGGATTTGGGTGGGATAGCCTGCCATTTGCTGGGCTCAAAGACTTATACACCTTTCACTTCACATCTGAGTGCTAATTGAATTTATATCTGGTCTGTCCCAGTTCCAGGTTGGATGGTGTCCTTGGTAGTATTAATCCTTCCAGGTAATTCTGTCCAAAATTAGGTCGTGGGTTTTGAGTTTTGATCTGGAGTGAAGGTTATGCTGTGGAGGGTAGCATCCTATATATGTCCCTGCTGAAAAATCCAAGTTTATCTAATTCCAAATCTATCTTTTTGTTAAAAAAAACATGTTGAAAAATGTGAGAGCTCACATGCATCTGTCTCTCGCTCTCTCCCATGAGGAAGGGAGAGAGAAGGGAGAGAGAGAGAGATGGCTGTACAGTATTAGCTGATGACTGTATTAGCTTTACAATACTTGGCCTATAGATTTAAAAATGTTTTTTTAATTATTACTTGGAATAATGATAGCTAAAGCTCCATGTCCCAGAATTACATGCTAGTACTAGTGATAAAGCTGTCTGCTGTTAGATACTGTTAGATATATTGTTAGATACTACTGCGTTGTTAGATACTACTGCACTGTTGGAGCTAGGAACACAAGCATTTCGCTACACCCGCAATAACATCTGCTAAATCTGTGTATGTGACCAATAAAATTAGATTTGCTCCTGCTAGCAAGCAACAGGTCTAATTGTTGTAGCTAGCTACATTGCTACGGTTTCTGCGTTCTAAATAAAGTTGGGAGTTATTTTACAGCTTGCATTGATGGTATCAAATTTCTATAACTAAATAGATTACAAATATAAAAAGACAGAAATCACCAGCTGTGTTTATATACCTTAGGCACAGAGAACATGATTGGCAGATGTGATAAGGAGATGATAGTATCTGGATAGCGCACACATTTTGATTGGTTTACTATTTAGTACTTCATAGAGTTTGCCTGTCCGGCTAGCGAGTGTCTCTCGCACAAATGCAAGCGGAGCAATCAAGGAGGGAATGGAAGTTTCCATGTGAGGCAAACTGGTTGCGGACTTCTAGGGGTTCAATGCGAGTGGTTTTCTCCATTGGTTTGAATGGGTAGTTGAGTAGGGCGAGACTTCAAAGAGTCAAGCCCTTCAAAACAGACAAACAGATGTGTAAAAAAACGCAGAAACTCAGTCAACCAATTGAAAACATAGAACTGCGTTTTTACCTAATAATTTCTACCCACCACACCACTGTATTTGACATGCGTTTTAGTTTGAGCGCACCCTTGTAGGCCTATTGAGGTCTGGTGTAGTCCAGGGTCAAACATTTATCAGTCACTGTTAGCCCAGTAAATGTATTGAAAGAGGACCCAGTGAATGTAGAGAAAGAGGCCATGGATGGCCACGGAGAGAAGAAAGAGCTATGAACCCATACTGTATTTGACTTATTTTCTTTAAAAGAATCCATGTCTTAGCATCAACAGTTTGTGTGTGTTGTTTTGTGGGTGAGAGCAAGATGAATGCTGTTTTGAGTAAAATATAACATGTTGAATGGGTCCTTATGGTTGTAACGTTAGTTGTATTGACAAAAGATAATATGGGTTAGGGTTATAACCAAACCCTAACATTATCCTAAAAGTATTGAGGAATCATCTTAGGTAATTGCAGATTTTGGCCAATAGGTGTCCTCCTAAGTGAATATATTGTATGTGATGGGAACAAGACGTGGGTTATGTTATCCAGGGTTGCATACAATTCATGTGTATGTAAATCACACCTGGGTCCAAATTGTATTGGTTTCTTTCAAATACATTAGGTGGACTTGATTTACAGATGTGAATGTTTTATAGTTCCTGTGTTACAGTTTTTTGTTTTTTTTGAAAGGTAGGTGGCCACTTAACAGTTTAGCAGTTGAGTCAGTTGTCTGTATGTGAGTGAAAAGAAATGCTAATCTCAATGATTTTGTTTTAGAGTTGATATAACCTATGTGCACAGTGATTCTGAATTATATAATGTAAAACGCCGACAAAACCAAAGCTAAAATGAATAGATGATGCAAATGGATGATTTTTTTCCAAATCCATCAACCAATTGCACATTTCTGAAATTCCTGTTTATTCAATTTGGGAGATTTTTTAAGAATGTCTCATGTTTATTGTGTTGTGAACTGATTAGGTAACACACTGTACGAACATTGTCTGGATGATGGCTTGTCTCTGCGATAATCAAAGTGTGAGGGTGTCAGTCAAGGATCTCAAAATCATTTCACTTTGCTATAATACAAGGATCCGTGAACATCTTGATATGAATTGACTTTAGTGTTTGCTAGACTTATGTAGTCAACTTCCCTAAAAGTGCATTCCTCAATTGAAAATGAGGTTGAAACTTCTCACCGAACCTGAGATTGAATGATGAAGGATACATCTGTTATTGGTTTGACATGTGCAAAGTCTACACTGGGAAAAAAGCAAGAGCTTACAGATATTTTGCCATTTTTCATTACATTCTTGAATTGATTAAGTATTCTAAATTTGACATTAACTACATTCCATTAGGGTTGCACAATTCATGGTCATATGGCAAAGTACCAGGATTTTTCAAAAAACATGGTAATTCATTATCTTGGAAATCGATTAAAAATTTGGGAATTTATACTTGTAAATGTATGTATTTTTGTTGATTCTTTATCTTTTTGTCCATGTTGTCGATGAGTTTCTAGTGGATAGACCATGATGAAAAAAACATAAAATAATCAAATGTTGTGATGCAACTCTTCAAATTTTACAATTACCACACTCAGCCCCAAAACACAGATACAGTGGGGTCTGGAATTATTGACACCTTTGATAAAGATGGCAACAGTAGATGGGTCAGGGTGTGCATGCACATTTCCAGATATCATCAGCAGTAATACAATCAGGGCACGGCAGAGGACCAGGAGAGCTCTGCAGTGTTGATTTTTTATGACATTCAAATGTGCATCAGATGGCAACAAGATCATATTGTACAGAAATTTTATCAGGTAACATGAATACAAAGCCGGCAAGAGGTGGTTAGAATAGGATGGGAGGCCAAGAGTCTGTGTAATCAATAGAGAGTCAGAGTCCTGAGTGTGGGAACAACAGTCTGTCCCACGGTTGGGAAAAAAAGAAAGTTCATAGTCAACAAAGCATGCAAGAGTCATGAGGCAAATAGCACAAGAAAAATATATAACGACTTGGGGCTAGCCATTGTAAGTTCAAAGAGTCACTCGCCCCAACAAGATAACTTGAGAGAGTATCTCTCTATGAGTCCAGTAGGCTATAAAAGTATGAGATAAAATAAATAAATAGTAGGCCTATACTAGTTAATTAAAGAATTTCTGAGTAAGCTCACATAATAAGCTTCACAAGTTAATTAGCCTACCTAAAATTCAGATCAGTCCAAAGTCTGCGCTGTGTGTATAAGTGCGTGTGTGCTGGAGTGGAGCGAACGCCCGGGAGAGAGGGGGGAGTGTGGCAGGGGTACCTGTCCCAGACAGGGGGAGACAGGCCAGGGCAGGTGGTGAACAGATCGCCAGATGGAATCCTAGCAGAGGTCAACGATAGTAGGTGTCACACCCGTTCGGGAGAAGCTTTTTTTTCGAGGCAGATTCCTTGTAGAAAATCCCAGCCATCTAGCTATCAAGTGTCTGTCGACTGTTTGTTTTTTTCACGTGCAAAAAGTGGTTGTTAGCTATCTATATCTCTTCAGTTATGGCAAATGTTCCTTTACGATGTCCTCTTATTGAGGTAATTTACAATTTTCAGTTCTAGCGCTTTGTCGCTGTTATATCAGTCCTAGCGCTTTGTCGCTGTTATATCAGTTCTAGCACGTTGTCGCTGTTATATCAGTCCTAGCGCTTTGTCGCTGTTATATCAGTCCTAGTGCTTTGTCGCTGTTATCAGTTCTAGCGCTTTGTCGCTGTTATATTAGTTCTAGCACGTTGTCGCTGTTATATCAGTCCTAGCGCTTTGTCGCTGTTATATCAGTCCTAGCGCTTTGTCGCTGTTATATCAGTCCTAGCGCTTTGTCGCTGTTATATCAGTCCTAGCGCTTTGTCGCTGTTATATCAGTTCTAGCACGTTGTCGCTGTTATCAGTTCTAGCGCTTTGTCGCTGTTATATCAGTTCTAGCGCTTTGTCGCTGTTATATCAGTTCTAGCGCTTTGTCGCTGTTATATCAGTTCTAGCGCTTTGTCGCTGTTATCAGTTCTAGCGCTTTGTCGCTGTTATATCAGTTCTAGCGCTTTGTCGCTGTTATATCAGTCCTAGCGCTTTGTCTCTGTTATATCAGTTCTAGCGCTTTATCGCTGTTATATCAGTTCTAGCGCTTTGTCGCTGTTATATCAGTTCTAGCGCTTTGTCGCTGTTATCAGTTCTAGCGCTTTGTCGCTGTTATATCAGTTCTAGCACGTTGTCGCTGTTATCAGTTCTAGCGCTTTGTCGCTGTTATATCAGTCCTAGCGCTTTGTCGCTGTTATATCAGTCCTAGCGCTTTGTCGCTGTTATATCAGTCCTAGCGCTTTGTCGCTGTTATATCAGTCCTAGCGCTTTGTCGCTGTTATATCAGTCCTAGCGCTTTGTCGCTGTTATATCAGTCCTAGCGCTTTGTCGCTGTTATATCAGTCCTAGCGCTTTGTCGCTGTTATATCAGTCCTAGCGCTTTGTCGCTGTTATATTAGTTCTAGCGTTTTATCGCTGTTATATCAGTTCTAGCGTGTTAATATGTTTTATGGGGGGAAAAGTATGAAGTAGGTTGGCTTCAGCATTTGTACAAATTATGCCGCTGACAGGTGATGATTGCTGGCCGGATACTTGTGTCTGACTTCCATTCATAGGAATGCTCACAGAGAGGGCAAGTCTGCATGATGCTGATGAGAGCCCCCCTGCTGGTCTTCACTATGTTGCATGTTCGGCTGCAAATCTCTCGAACAACTGCAGCAGGTCATTTTATGAGGTGTTGTTGACTGGGAAAGGCCTTTGAAAGGGTGTTATAATAGACAGCCAAGTGGTAAATTGCATTTTGTTCTAAAGAAAGGACAAAGCTTTTTGCCAATGCACTTCACAACCAAAATGACTGTACTAGTTGTATCTGCATGGCTGGGCAATTAGTCTACTAGTTTATCAAGCCGGGTATTTTTGAATACAACTTTTCACATAACATACATTATGTCACGTTCTGACCTTAGTTCCTTTGTTATGTCTTTGTTTAGTATGGTCAGGGCGTGAGTTGGGTGGGTTGTCTACTTAGGTAGCCTTTTCCCACCTGTGTTTCGTGGGTGTTTATTTTCCGTGTCAGTGTTTGTTTCCACACGGAACTGTTTCGGTTTTGTTTTTTTCACATTGTCATTTATTGTTTTGTTCAGTGTTCTTATTAAAAACCAAGATGAACACTTACCACGCTGCGTATTGGTCCGATCCTTGCTACTCCTCCTCAGAAGAGGAAGAGGAAAGCCGTTACACATTACCTGTTGTCGTTGATGAAGCCGTCTGTGTCGCTAGACCAATCACATTGCTGTTATGCTACCCACCGTTGCTCCTTCTGATAGGTCTGGCATCCATTCATGACCAAAGCAACAGTCTGGCACCCTACTGTGCACTTTGTCTAACAGAAAAACAGGGTCAACGATTGTCATCATCCCTCGATTATAATTATAAACTGGGTGGTTCGAGGCCTGAATGCTGATTGGCTTAAATGCTTGATATTTCAGACCGTACACCAGAGATATGACAACTTTTACCAGCTGATAATAGCAATAAGGCACCTCGGGGGTTTGTGGTACACTACATACACAAATCTGTGGACACCACTTCAAAATCAGCTTTTGCTGACGAATAAAATCAAATGTATTTATACAGGCCTAATTACATCAGCTGATATCTCAAAGTGCTGTACAGAAACCCAGCCTAAAACCCCAAACAACAAGCAATGCAGGTGGAGAAGCACGGTGGCTCGGAAGAAACCTAGAGAGGAACCAGGCTATGAGGGGTGGCCAGTTCTCTTCTGGCTGTTCCGGGTGGAAATTATAACAGAACATGGCCAAGATGTTCATAAATGACCAGCATGGTCAAATAATAGTAATCACAGTGAACAGTTCAGGGTTCCATAGCAGCAGGCAGAACAGTTGAAACTGGAGCAGCAGCACAGCCAGGTGGACAACAAGGAGTCAACATGCCAGGTAGTCCTGAGGCATGGTCCTAGGGTGGGTAGAGAGAGAGAGAGAGAACTTTAAAAAATACTCCAGATATAGCAGACTGACCCTAGCCCCCCGACACATAAACTACTCCAGCATAAATACTGAGGCTGAGAGATGAGGGGTCAGGAGTCACTGTGGATCCATCCGATGATACCACCAGACAGGGCCAAACAGGCAGGATATAACCCCACCCACTTTGCCAAAGCACAGCCCCCACACCACTAGAGACAAGGCTGAGTATAGCCCACAAAGATCTCCGCCATGGCACAACCCAAGGGGGCGCCAACCCAGGCAGGAAGACCACGTCAGTGACTCAACCCACTCAAGTGACGCACCCCTCCTAGGGACGGCATGAAAGAGCACCAGTAAGCCAGTGACTCAGCACCTGTAATAGGGTTAGAGGCAGAGAATCCCAGTGGAAAGAGTGGAACCGGCCAGGCAGAGACACCAAGGGTGGTTCTTTGCTCCAGTGCCTTTCCGTTCACCTTCACACTCCTGGGCCAGACTACACTCAATCATAGGACCTACTGAAGAGATTAGTCTTCAATAAAGACTTAAAGGTCGAGACCGAGTTTGCGTCTCTCACATGGGTAGGCAGACCATTCCATAAAAATGGAGCTCTATATAAGAAAGCCCTGTCTCCAGCTGTTGGCTTAGAAATTTGAGGGACAATAAGGAGGCATGCGTCTTGTGACCGTAGCGTACATGTAGGTATGTACGGCAGGACCAAATCGGAAAGATAGGTAGGAGCAAGCCCATGTAATGCTTTGTAGGTTAGCAGTAAAACCTTGAAATCAGCCCTTGCCTTGACAGGAAGCCAGTGTAGGGAGGCTAGCACTGAGTAATATGATCAAATGTTTTGGTTCTAGTCAAGATTCTAGCAGCCGTGTTTAGCACTAACTGAAGTTTATTTAGTGCTTTATCCGGGTAGCCGGGAAAGTAGAGCATTGCACCAGTCTAACCTAGAAGTAACAAAAGCATGGATTCATTTTTCTGCATCATTTTTGGACAGACATTTTCTGATTTTTGCAATGTTACGTAAGGGGGGAAATGCTGTCCTTGAAACAGTCTTGATATGTTCGTCAAAAGAGAGTAAAGCCAAGGTCCTTCACAGTTTTATTTGAGATGACTGTACAACCATCAAGATTAATTGTCAGATTCAACAGAAGATCTCTTTGTTTCTTGGGACTTAGAACAAGCATCTCTGTTTTGTCTGAGTTTAAAAGTAGAAAGTTTGCAGCCACCCACTTTATGTCTGAAACACAGGCTTCCAGCATTGGCCATTTTCACCATGTTTCATTGAAATGTAAAGCTGTGTGTCATCCGCATAGCAAAGTTAACATTATGTTTTCGAATGACATCCCCAAGAGGTAAAATATATAGTGAAAACAATAGTGGTCCTAAAATGGAGCCTTGAGGAACACCAAAATATACAGTTGATTTGTCTGAGGACAAACCATTCACAGAGACAAACTGATATATTTCCGTCAAATAAGATCTAAACCAGGCCAGAACTTGTCCGTGTAGACCAATTTGGGTTTCCAATCTCTCCAAAAGAATGTGGTGATCGATGGTATCAAAAGCAGCACTAAGGTCTAGGAGCATGAGGACAGATGCAGAGCCTCGGTCTGACCCCATTAAAAGGTCCTTTACCACCTTCACAAGTGCAGTCTCAGTGCTATGATGGGGTCTAATACACGACAGAAGCATTTCGTATACATTGTTTGTCTTCAGGAAGGCAGTGAGTTGCTGTGCAATAGGCCAATAGATTTTCTATTTTCTCTTTTTCAAGAGAGGCTTTATTACTGCCACTTGTAGGTACACATCCGGTGGATAGTGTAAGAAACATATTAAACGCATGTAATAACGCATTCACTGACTGTTGTCTGCCTGTGGCCTAACCATGCAATTGTGGCTTGCACACTGTGTCATAACCCTACCCTCCCCCTGTTCCTTGTGTAGATACTAATCGCACTGGTACAACCCTGTTTGAGTGGCTGATTGAGATAACACATTAGCGTCACTGCACATATATATTGGAATCCCTAAAACACCCGACCTCCTTTGGGATGGGCTCCAAAGACAAAGAACTCTGTCAAGAACCAACGGGATACGTACACCAGGCTGGAGGGGACTGTCTATCACCTACAAGCAACCTACCAGAAACCAGGACTACCAGAATCTACCTATGTCATTTCAATGTATTTAAGGGACTGCATATCATGTTTCGCGCCCTCTTTTTCTGAAAGTTCCATAAGAGCTGGACGAAGGAGCCATGCTCACGCTTCACCAGACATCATTACGCATTGAATAAACGGTCTTTTATTATACTTTATCCGCCTTGTCCAGAGTCTCAACTTGATCTCATTTCTCATATATTATTCATTAACAATAGAGAGCCATTTATTATGTTCAACATAGGAGGGCCAAGCACAGGAAGCAGCTATTTCAGTAGTTTAGTTGGAATAGGGTCCAGTATGCAGCTTGAAGGTTTAGAGGCCATGATTATTTTCATCATAGTGTCAAGAAATATAGTACTAAAACACTTGAGTGTCTTCCTTGATCCTAGGTCCTGGCAGTGTTGTGCAGACTCAGGACAACTGAGCTTTGGAGGAATACGCAGATTTAAAGAGTCCGTAATTTGCTTTCTAATGATCATGATCTTTTCGTCAAAGAAGTTCATGAATTTATTACTGCTGAAGTGAAAGCCATCCTCACTTGGGGAATGCTGCTTTTTAGTTAGCTTTGCGACAGTATCAAAAAGACATTTCGGATTGTACTTATTTTGCTCAAATAAGTAGGAAAAATAGGATGATCGAGCAGCACTGAGGGCTCTTCGATACTGCACGGTACTGTCTTTCCAAGCTCGTTGGAAGACTTCCAGTTTGGTGTGGCGCCATTTCCGTTCCAAATTTCTGGAAGCTTGCTTCAGAGCTCGGGTATTTTCTGTTTTCCAGGGAGCTTGTTTATTTATGACAAATGTTTTTAGGGGAGCAACTGCATCTATGGTATTGCGAAAGGTTAAATTGAGTTCCTCAGTTAGGTGGTGTCGGGTCTTTGGCTATGCCGGATTAAGTGATATGACATGCTATTCTAGAAAATTATTTCTCCGCAATTAATATCACATCATTAATCATGTAAATGTAATTAACTAGAGAGTCAGGCACCACAAAATAATATTTATAGAGCTGTTAACTTCCGGATAAACTCTTAAAGACCTAGTAATATTTTACATCAATAGCAGTCAATATCAATCGTCATCTTAATTCAGTCTCATCTGAATGTTGTACATTATTTTATCTGCACAAACCCTGCCTAACAAGTTGAATCAGCAATATAAAATTGGGTTTAATTATTTATTTACTAAATACCTAAAACTAATCACACAGAATTACACATACACACAATTAATCATACCTTGATTACCAATTGCGTCATAAAGGAAAACGTCCCGGGCGGGCGGAACAGATATGACAGCTTGTTACACAAAGGAAATGGGGCTGGGTTGAGTGAAGGAGCGGGAAGACTGAAGAACAAAGGGAAGAAGCTGGGCTATCGTAAATACAGTATCTTATGCATTCTAAATTACCGCCCATTTGGAAAAGGAAAATGTAATAAATATTTACTCTGAGCTGCGCTTCGGTAGGTTGGTGGTAGATGGAAGGCCGTGTTTCCCAACCGAGTCCTTTGAAGAATGTCTCTGGTGGTCAATTGGATACGTTGTAGTAATGGCGTTGTGTGGTAGACGGAATACTCTGCCTGTTCCTTCCTAACCTGCGTTTGCAGCTGCGGTTGCTAACTCAATGGCTAGGAGGTATCACTTCTATAGTGAATAAGACTTCAAAGTTCATACCATTCGCAACCAAAGCTCACACCGTCGTCCTACATCCCCGGAACAGGAAGTTATATTGTCGTCAAGGGCTTATATAGGAAGGGAGAGGAGTGCATGTTTGAAAAGTTTTATAGCCCATGTCCCTTCACAGGGCGGGCCACTGATTGAGCAGCCCTATCTTATGAAAACCCACATCTCACATTTTAGAAGCTAAAATCACATTTCTTCCCATCACAAATAATTTCATATTCAAACATTTAAATTGAACAACAATTCCATGTGAATCTGATAACTCTGATGTGTAGACTTTCCACTGTAGAGTTTGTCATCTTATCATTGATGAGAATGTCTCAGATGACAACCGAACTGACATCATATTCATTAAGTACCACCGCATATGTTCAATTGTTCGGATTACCAGAATATAGTTCATTTCCCCCCACCTACTGATGTTCCCAGAATCTCTATGTTAACCAAGGGGTTTGCAAATGTAACCTCAGTAGGGTAGAGAGAGGAAAAAGGGGGGAAGAGGTATTTATGACTGTCACGACAGTGGTTAACTGATTTTTGTCCTCTGACGTCCTTGGGTAGGCAGAGGGAGTCTGGAAGGGCATCAAGGAATCTTTGGGTTGTCTGAGAACTTATAGCATGACTTCTGATGCTCCTTGGTTGTGGTCTGAGCAGATTATTTGTTGCGATTGCAAAATAAAATGGTCGTCCGATAGTCCAGGATTATGAGGAAAAACATTAAGATCCACAACATTTGACAGTTGTATAAAATCGAGCACACAGCCATGCAATCTCCATAGACACATTGGCAGCAGAATGGCCTTACTGAAGAGCTCAGTGACTTTCAATGTGCCATCATCATAGGATGCCACCTTTCCAACAAGTCAGTTCGTCACATTTCTGCCCTGCTAGAGCTGCCCCAGTCAACTGTCAGTACTGTAATTGTGAAGTGGAAACATCTAGGAGCAACAACGGCTCAGCCGCAAAGTGGTAGGCCACACAAGCTCACAGAACGGGATCACAGAGTGCTGAAGCATGTAGCGCAGAAAAATGATCTGTCCTCGGTTGCAACACTCACTACCGAGTTCCAAGCTGCCTCTGGAAGCAACATCAGCATAAGAACTGTTCGTCGGGAGCTTCATGAAATCGGTGTCCATGGCCGAGCAGCCGCACACAAGCCTAAGATCACCATGTGCAATGCCAAGCATCGATTGGAGTGGTGTAAAGCTCACCGCCATTGCACTCTGGAGCAATAGAAACGCGTTC
The DNA here is from genome assembly GCF_036934945.1 of Oncorhynchus masou masou. NCBI lineage: Eukaryota > Metazoa > Chordata > Actinopteri > Salmoniformes > Salmonidae > Oncorhynchus > Oncorhynchus masou. The sequence goes on from NC_088222.1 coordinate 54,148,825, forward strand.
TCTGGAGTGGTGAATCACTCTTCACCATCTGTCAGTCCGACAGACTAATCTAGGTTTGGCGGATGCCAGGAGAACACTACCTCCCCCAATGCATAGTGTCAAGTGTAAAGTTTGGTGGAGAATGAATAATGGTCTTGGGCTGTTTTTCATGGTTCGGCCTTAGTCCCTAAGTTCCAGTAAAATAACATTTTAACACTACAGCATACAATTCCATTTTAGATGATTCTGTGTGTCCAACTTTGTGGAAACAGTTTGGGGAAGACCTTTTCCTGTTTCAGCATGACAATGACAAGCAAGGTCCCTACAGAAATTGTTTGTTGAGATAGGTGTAGAAGAACTTGACTGGCCTGCGCAGAGCCCTGACCTCAACCCCATCGAACACCTTTGGGATGAATTGGAACGCGACTGCCAGCCAGGCCTAATTGCCCAACATCAGTGCCCGACCTCACTAATGCTCTTGTGGCTGAATCAAAGCAATTCCCTGCAGAAATATTCCAACATCTAGTGGAACACCTTCCCAGAAGAGTGGAGGTTGTTATAGCAGTAAAGGTGGGAACATCTCAATATTAATGCTCATGAGTTTGTAATGAGATGTTTGACGAGTGTCCACATAGTTTTGGTCATGTAGTGTATGGTCAATATACCAATGATGTGTCCAGGCCCTTCACATTATGTCGTTTCATGAGCTGAAATATCCCAGAAATGTTACATATGCACAAAGAGCTTATTTCTATCAAATGTTGTGCACAAATTGGTTTACATCCCTGTTAGTGAGCATTTCTCCTTTGCCAAGATAATCCCACCACCTGACAGGTTTGTCATATCAAGATTATGATTAAACAGCATGATCATTTAACACAGGGGTGTCAAAGTCAAATGGACGGAGGGCCAAATAAAAAATTTAGCTACAAGCCGAGGGCCGGACTGTTCGAATGTTCATTGAAAAATTTTTAAATGACGCATATAGTCTAGTGAACCTAATTGAACCTACTGAAAACCTAACAAATATATTCCAATATGATCAGATAAATAAAGCAATATTTTCTTATGGCTCTGTCAGTAATCTTTAATTTTCAACAGACACAAAAGACAAATTTCCTTTATATAAAAATCCCCATAACATGAACATTAAATGAAAGAAACCGGTATTCAAGGCACCATCAGTAGCCTATATTTTCTATTTTAGCAAAAGTGGGCTAAATTTACTTCAAAGAAAAAAACAATAATAGCAATTTTCTATCATCCACTCAACTGAAATATTTTTAAAATATAATTGGATTGAAATACAATAAAATAAAGTGCAAAAATCTATTAATCAAAAACAACACTTTGTTTAAGGAGAAGTAACATGCAGTGAAAACAAATATTAAACTTTAACTTTTAAACTTGAACTGAGTAAAAACTCTAAATATGTTATTGCACAGTAATGTTCACTTGTTTGAGGTTGAGGGTGATACTTGGTGGTGTCCCATCTTTTCCACAAGTTCATCAATGTTCGGGGTAAGGCTCTGAGCTGAGGAAATCCTCAGAATTGAGTGGAGGTGTTCAGCAGTAAGTCGACTTCTGTGTGATGTTTTGTTCAGGTTCATCAAAGAAAAAAGTTGTTCACACAGGTATGTGCTGCCAAACATAGACAACGTTTGAGCAGCCTGGATGCGCAGCTGGGGCATTGTGTCGGGGAGGAAACGGGCGAACTCCGCAGCACCCACTGCCGCATATTTTGCCCTCAGTGCATCATTGCATTGGAGGTCAATCAACTCCATTTGGAGGTTTGGTGGTGAGCTTTCCACGTCAACAGCAAATGGGTTACCGAGCAGTTCCAACCTGCTTTTTTGTGCTTCAAAGTCAGCAAATCGGCGTCGAAAGTCAGCGGCAAGCATACCTATTTTATCAGCCAACTGTGCGCTCGGGAACGCACTGGTAGAGAGCTTCTCTTTCATGGTCTGGCAGCTGGGAAAGTGGCTCAAATTTTCTTTCCGCATCTGCGTCTCCCACAGAGTCAGTTTGGTTTTAAATGCCTTCACTGTACTGTACATATCAGAGATGACATGATCCCGACCCTGCAGCTGCAAGTTCATTGCATTCAGATGACTCGTAATGTCACACAGAAAAGCCATTTCACACAGAAACATTTCGTCTCGGAGTTGTGTTGTGTCTTTCCCTTTGCTGTCCAAGAACAGACAAATCTCCTCACGAAGCTCGAAACATCTTTGAAGCACCTTTCCCTGGCTTAGCCATCGCACCTCTGTGTGACAAAGGCAAATCACCATGCTCCGTTTCTAACTCCGTCAGAAATGCCTTGAACTGGCGGTGATTCAAACCTTTGGCTCTGATAAAGTTAACTGTGCGCGTGATGATGCTCATTACATGCTCCATTTTCAAGGCTTTACCGCACAACGCTTCCTGGTGTATGATACAATGATAAGCTGTCAGCTCACCTGTCGCGTTTTCCTCTTGCATCTTTTCCCGTATCTTCGCCACCAGTCCGCTCCTGTGTCCACACATCGCAGGTGCTCCGTCGGTTGTCAAACCCACGAGTTTTTCCCAAGGCAGCTCCATCTCATTTACACATCTTGACACCTCTTCATACAAATCATGCCCCGTAGTTGTGCCATGCATAGGACGTAAAGCCAAAAACTCCTCTGTCACGCTTAGGCTGGAGTCCACTCCGCGGATGAAAATTGACAACTGGGCAATGTCAGAAATGTCGGTGCTCTCATCCACAGCCAAGGAATATGCAATGAAATCTTTTCCCTTTTTCACAAGCTGCTCTTTTAGATTGATGGACAACTGGTCTACTCTCTCGGCAATGGTGTTTCTGCTCAGACTCACATTTAAAAAGAGTTGCCTTTTTTCTGGGCAAACTTCGTCACAAACTTTAATCATGCAGTTTTTGATGAAATCCCCCTCCGTAAATGGCCGGGCTGATTTAGCGATCTCTTCTGCCAAAATAAAACTGGCCTTGACAGCAGCCTGGCCTTGTGATTTGGCTTTTTTGAACAGAGCCTGTCGAGATTTGAGGCCTCGTTTTAATTCCTCTGCCTTTTGTAGCCTTTGTTCCATGTCCATATTCTTGTTTTTGTCCGCGTGTTTCGTTTCATAATGTCGTGATTTGGCTTTTTTGAACAGAGCCTGTCGAGATTTGAGGCCTCGTTTTAATTCCTCTGCCTTTTGTAGCCTTTGTTCCATGTCCATATTCTTGTTTTTGTCCGCGTGTTTCGTTTCATAATGTCGTCTCAGATTATACTCTTTCAGTACCGCCACACTTTCTCCACACAGAAGACACACAGGTTTTCCAGCTACCTCCGTGAACATATACTCCGACTCCCACCTTGTTTGAAACCCCGGTTCTCAGTGTCCACCTTCCGTTTTGCCATTTTTGATGGGTATCTGAAAGTTAATTTTACTGTGATGCTGACGACTGCTGTGCCAATAAATATTGAAATGAAGCAGCCTACTGCTCGGTGCGTCACCGTTGCATTGTGGGAAATGTAGTATTGGTGCGTGTAAAAGATCTGCGGGCTGCCGGCTTGCTGCGGTCTGCGGGCCGGTTCTAATAATAAATCAAGATCATCCCAGGGGCCGTAAAAAACCTTCTCGCGGGCCGGATGTGGCCCGCGGGCCTTGACTCTGACATATGTGATTTAACAGGTGCACCTTGTGCCGGGTACAATAAAAGGCCACTAAAATGTGCAGTTTTGTCCATAACACAATGCCACATATGTCTCAAGTTTTGAGGGAGCATGCAATTGACATGCTGACTGCAGGAATGTCCACCAGAGCTGTTGCCAGAATTAAATTTTTATTTCTCTACCATAAGCCGCAACCAACATTGTTTTAGAGAATGCCCAACCGGCCTCACAGCCGCAGACCATGTGTATGGTGTTGTGTGGGCGAGCGGTTTGCTGATGTCAACGTTAAAGCTAATGATGGATAAAAATATGTCTTGTAAAAGTCAAAGATATTTATTTATTTATTTTTATTTCACCTTTATTTAACCAGGTAGGCTAGTTGAGAACAAGTTCTCATTTACTATCTCGGCCAGGTCGCAGTTAAGCGTAGCAGTGTGAACAGGCAGCAACACAGAGTTACACATGGAGTAAACAATAAACAAGTCAATAACACAGTAGATTTTTTATTTTATATTTCTTTTAAAAAAGAGTCTATATACATTGTGTGCAAAAGGCATGAGGAGGTAGGCAAATAATTACAATTTAGCAGATTAACACTGGAGTGATACATGATCAGATGGTCATTTGCAGGTAGAGATACTGTTGTGCAAAAGAGCAGAAAAGTAAATAATTAAAAACAGTATGGGGATGAGGTAGGTAAATTGGGTGGGCTATTTACCAATGGACTATGCACAGCTGCAGCGATCGGTTAGCTGCTCAGATAGCAGATGTTTAAAGTTGGCGAGGGAGATAAAAGTCTCCAACTTCAACGATTTTTGCAATTTGTTCCAGTCACAGGCAGCAGAGAACTGGAAGGAAAGGCGGCCAAATAAGGTGTTGGCTTTAGGGATGATCAGTGAGATACACCTGCTGGAGCGCATGCTACGGGTGGGTGTTGCCATCGTGACCAGTGAACTGAGATAAGGCGGAGCTTTACCTAGCATGGACTTGTAGATGACCTGGAACCAGTGGGTCTGGCGACGAATATAACATTTACATTTAACATTTAAGTCATTTAGCAGACGCTCTTATCCAGAGCGACTTACAAGTTAATTTTTACCTTTTATTTAACCAGGCAAGTCAGTTAAGAACACATTCTTATTTTTCAATGACGGCCTGGGAACAGTGGGTTAACTGCCTGTTCAGGGGCAGAACGACAGATTTGTACCTTGTCGGCTCGGGGGTTTGAACTCACAACCTTCCGGTTGCTAGTCCAACGCTCTAACCACTAGGCTACCCTGCCGCCCCAGGGTAGCCTATGTAGCGAGGGCCAGCCGACGAGAGCATACAGGTCGCAGTGGTGGGTGGTATAAGGTCCTTTAGTAACAAAGAGGATGGCACTGTGATAAACTGCATCCAGCTTGCTGAGTAGAGTATTGGAAACCATTTTGTAGATGACATCGCCGAAGTCGAGGATCGGTAGGATAGTCAGTTTTACTAGGGTAAGTTTGGCGGCGTGAGTAAAGGAGGTTGCAAAATAGAAAGCCGATTCTAGATTTGATTTTGGATTGGAGATGTTCGATATGAGTCTGGAAGGAGAGTTTACAGTCTAGCCAGACACCTAGGTACTTATAGATGTCCACATATTCTAGGTTGGACCCATCCAGGGTGGTGATGCTAGTCTGGCGTGCGGGTGAAGGCAGCGAACGTTTGAAAAGTATGCATTTGGTTTTACTAGCGTTTAAGAGCAGCTGTAGGCCACGGAAGGAGTGTTGTATGGCATTGAAGCTTGTTTGGAGGTTAGATAGCACAGTGTCCAAGGAAGGGCCAGAAGTATACAGAATGGTGTCGTCTGCGTAGAGGTGGATCAGGGAATCGCCCGCAGCAAGAGCAACATCATTGATATATACAGAGAAAAGAGTCGGCCCGAGAATTGAACCCTGTGGCACCCCCATAGAGACTGCCAGAGGACCGGACAACATGCCCTCCGATTTGACACACTGAACTCTGTCTGCAAAGTAGTTGGAGAACCAGGCAAGGCAGTCATTAGAAACACTGAGGCTACTGAGTCTGCCGATAAGAATACGGTGATTGACAGAGTCGAAAGCCTTGGCCAGGTCGATGAAGACGGCTGCACAGTACTGTCTATTATCGATGGCGGTTATGATATCGTTTAGTACCTTGAGCGTGGCTGAGGTGCACCCGTGGCCGGCTCGGAACCTGGATTGCACAGCGGAGAAGGTCCGGTGGGATCCGAGATGGTCAGTGATCTGTTTATTAACTTGGCTTTCGAAGACTTTAGATAGGCAGGGCAGGATGGATATAGGTCTGTAACAGTTTGGGTCCAGGGTGTCTCCCCCTTTGAAGAGGGGGATGATAATAGTTTCACTATAGTTGTTTTTTTAATTATTTTATATTGTTTCTTCATTATTCATTTTTTATTTTAGTTTACTATAATACATTTGCTACTGACTGAATCGAATCCCATTAGTCTCCAGCTGCACAACATACGTAATCAATTTGAGCACCAGGCGTGTCCATATTGCCAAGTATGATAAATGACGTTGACAAGATGGTCGACTGACTGCGCTAACAATGTAAATACATGTCCGCAAAGGCGAAAGGCAGACCTAAAGCGGCGAGATTAGTTGGGAACATTCTCGCCAATTATCTTTTGTAGAAAACATCAATACACAACTGCCAAGTACCTCAACTCCAAGATGACTTCATCCACGGAGTTGAGCGCAGGCTTTTGTTTATTTTTTCTAAAACGAACCTCCGACTCCTTTGAGTCTATATGCAGACCATACTCATAAAATAAAATGCGTAAACTCTTACTGTGTACCTATGTTTGTCCTCTACTGTTGCGTGCTTTTCTTTGTTTGAAATCCATACTTTTGCATAAAACGTTAATCAAATAAAACCACCAACTATTTTCTCATTGCTGTTTCTCTAAATTGGCAACTCGGTTTTATTCGATAAAGTAAGCCTCACCTATCAAAAATAGCAATTCACTCTAATCTTGACCATATTTGACACTCAATAGGCAGGTTTCCATTGATCCAGGTTTATTAGACAAAAGCAGTGTCGCAGCAAAGACATTTCGGCATGTGTAATGGAAGCTGCAGGACTAGGAAAACTTTTGTTAAAGATGAACAACCTCTTGATCCGTTCGAGAGGGGTAGATTTGTATGTTGTCTAACTTTCTTTATTGCGACAAATGATGGAAACACTTTGGAAATAAATTATTGCTGAAAAATTTAAGGTACACGGGCATTTGATGTCATCACATAACTATAAATCAATCAAATGTATTATTAAAGCCCTTTTTAAATCAGCCAATGTCACAAAGTGCAATACAGAACCCAGCATTAAACCCCAAAAGATGTAGAAGCACTGTGGCTAAGAAAAACTCCCTAGAAAGGCAGGAACCTAGGAAGAAACCAGGCTCTGAAGGGTGGCGAGTCCTCTTCTGGCTGTGCCGGGTGGAGATTATAACAGTACATGGCCAAGATTTTCAAAGGTTCATCGATGACCAGCAGGGTCAAATAATAATAATCACAGTGGTTGTAGAGGGTGTGACAGGTCAGCACCTAAGGAGTAAATGTCAGTTGGCTTTTCATAGCCAATCATTCAGAGTTAGAGACAGCAGGTGCGGTAGAGAGAGAGTCGAAAACAGCAGGTCCGGGACAAGGTTGCATGTCCGGTGAACAAGTCAGGGTTCCATAGCAGCAGGCAAAACAGTTGAAACTGGAGCAACAGCATGACCAGGTGGACTGGGAACAGCCAGGAGTCATCAGGCCAGGTAGTCCTGAGGCATGGTCCTCAAAGAGAAGAGAGAGAAAGTTAGAGGGAGCATACTTAAATTCACACAGGACACCGGATAAGACAGGATAAATACTCCAGATATAGCAGAATGAACCTATCCCTCGAGACAAACTATTGCAGCATAATTACTGGAGGTTGAGACAGGAGGGGTCGGGAGACACTGTGGCCCCGTCCAACGATACCCCCAGACAGGGCCAACCAGGCAGGATATAACCCCACCCACTTTGCCAAAGTACAGCCCCCACACCACTCGAGGGATATCTTCAACCACCAACTTACTACCCTGAGACAAGACCGAGTATTGCCCACAAACAGGAAGATCACGTCAGTGACTCGACCCACTCAAGTGACGCACCCCTCCTATGGACGGCATGGAAGAGCACCAGTAAGCCAGTGACTCAGCCCCTGTAATAGGGTTAGAGGCAGAGAATTCCAGTGGAGAGAGGGGAACCGGCCAGGCAGAGACAGCAAGGGCGGTTCGTTGCTCCAGAGCCTTTCCGTTCACCTTCCCACTCCTGGGTCAGACTACACTCAATCATAGGACCTACTGAATAGATGAGTCTTCAATAAAGACTTAAAGGTCGAGACCGAGTCAGCGTCTCTCACATGGATAGGCAGACCATTCCATAAAAATGGAGCTCTGTAGAAGAAAGCCCTGCCTCCAGCTGTTTGCTTAGAAATTCTAGGGACAATAAGGAGGCATGCGTCTTGTGACCGTAGCATACTTGTAGGTATGTACGGCAGGACCAAATCAGAAAGATGGGTAGGAGCAAGCCCATGTAATGCTTCGTAGGTTAGCAGTAAAACCTTGAAATCAGCCCAAGCCTTAACAGAAAGCCAGTGTAGAGAGGCTAGCAATGGAGTAAAATGATCTAATTTTTTGGTTCAAGTCAAGATTCTAGCAGTTAGTGCTTTGTCCGGCTACTTTGTATGTTCTTCAAAAGAAAGATCATGGTCCAGAGTAACGCCGAGGTCCTTCAGTTTTATTTGAGACGACTGTACAACCATCAAGATTAATAGTCAGATCCAACAGAATATCTTTGTTTCTTGGGACCTAGAACTAGAATCTCTTTTGTCCGGGTTTAAAAGCGCCACTCCACATTTCATTCTAAATGCCTAATACTTGCAATGCAAACTCTTTGCAGGACAAGGATTGCCCTGACTTTCAAGAATGCCTTAATAGCTTTGCTTTGCTTTTCTGGTTGGTTAGCAAGTTTCACCATCCAATTTCAGATCTTGAGCTCACCAGTTTGAAGTCTTAAACCGGGAAATTAGTGACCTCTGGTTGGTTCAGCCATCCTATTGCAAAAATGTATGGGAAAATAATGCTTAAAATAAGTGCTAAAGCTAACACAGGCTTAATCTGGTTAATACATTTTGTTCTATTAGATTGTAACAGTAATTTAACATTACGATTATGAAGCCTTTGTGCTTTTTAAAAATTACATAAATTCTTCAAAATTCACAAAAAGTGATGTTAGCTGATGAATATTTTCTCAGAGAACAAAACTTATAAAATATAAACACGTGTTTCCTTCATACCTTATTTTTGGCGATTATCCAAAAACCCTACAAAAATGCCATTCATTTTCCCAATAAGTTTTTTCCAACGAACCATGATAGATAGGAGTTAGTGCCTACAATAAACCGCCATCACTATTTGTCTATATTTGAGTGCAAGTTTCACCATAGAAAAATGATGGCACATGAGAATGATTAGAATATGGCTAAAAAAACCTGGGCACAGGAACGCGCCCTCAATGTGGCTGGACAGATTCTGGGTGGAGTTGACCCTACTGCTTCACCTCTTCCTTTCTGATAGGCTATAGCCAGTCCCTGGAGGATTCAGACCCGCCATTTTCCTGCAAGCCTGGAGTCCATTGGAGCCAGCAGGGGGAGGTGAAGTAGAAAAGAGCACAGACTTATTCAGTGGGAACTAAAGAGAGAGGGGGAGTCAGTTAGTGCGAGAGAACGAGAGAGGGGGAGTCAGTTAGTGCGAGAGAAAGGGAGAGGGGGAGTCAGTTAGTGCGAGAGAAAGAGAGAGGGGGAGTCAGTTAGTGCGAGAGAAAGACTTTGTTAGGGGAGAGAGCTCATTCGGAATTGGCAAGAGATAAAAACTCTTAAGTTTGTATCCAATATAATATACAACCAAACTTCAATTTTACGCTCACTTATCGTGGATGTGGGTTTCATATCACCCTGGGATTTAGCTACAATAGTAACGTTCCTGCCGTCTCATTTTTCTCGTCTTTATTTTGTGTCATGTGGCAGAACTGTGGAAGCTACAGAGGACAATAGCGATTCCACAGAGGATTTGAAACATTTGTTCTATATCTTAATACAGAAGTGCGAAGATGTCTGGGCAAAGCATTACAGACAGGATAACCGCAGCTCAACACAGTGTTACCGGATCTGCGGTGGCAAAAACTGTGTGCAAGGCGACTACGCATGAAATTATGGGGCCGAAAAAGAAACATTTAGATTGTAAGTATCAATATGTCGGCGAGTTGCCACAATGTTGCGTTTGATCAAGCGTATGTATTCGTTAGAAATTGTTTGGACTCTGGCTGAGGCCTACGAACATAAACTGACCCGTAGGCTATAATCAAGTAGTTCTTGTCTGAGTTCGCCTACCTATGAAACGATGCGAGATTATCTAGAAATGTTCTACAATTACCCTAAATTCGAGTCAGATGTCATGCTGTCAATTTTCAATTGAAATTAGCCTTGGCACGTGCTTGCCATGTAAACAATGAGATTAACTGGATTACAATCACGTCATAGCCTTTAGGGTACTATTTATTGTAACGTTTTAAACTTATCAAGAAATGGTTTGACTTCCACCAAGAATGATGGTTCTAATTTTAATTATATATAATGCAATTATTTAATAATATGAATCTGAACTGCTCTAATTTGTTTATGGTGGCTTCTATCTCCTTCCAATAGCGATTTTACTTGTTTACAGGCAATTTACTGTCCACTGAGTGTGCCTATATGATCGTATGCTCTGCGAACCTAGACGTTATCAGAGGGTTTCTCCTCCCAGTATTTTTGGCTGACTCTGTTCTTTAATCGTTCAATGGGGAACCTCGACAGAAACGTAACTTTTAGTGTCATTTCCCGCAAGATGGTCTGACTCGGCATGTAAAATAATACCCTATGCACTTCCTGACATTTGACCATAGTTGAGTCAGTTTTTACCCTTTTTGGGCCTATGGATAAGACCCAGCTATCACAGTGAGGAGTGATGTTTGCCTATTAGGGAGGAGGGGACCATTAGCCTTGGCGGCCATGATGTTGGGAGTAAAGAGGGGACACAGGTTCACACCTCCTACTCTTGTGATAAGTACCATGGGATCTTTGTGACCAGACCACAGTGCGCCACACCTTATACCACACCCATGTTATATGGTTCATGAGCATTGTGAAATCAACTTGCATGCACATAATACACAATAAAATAAACACTGAATCAGGAAAGTAACCTGGGAAGCAATTACTGAAATTAGTTATCAATCCAACCTTGTGTTGGTATATTTGATGAGCAATGTATGTCGGAGAACGATCTACATAAAGGTATGGAAGTGATTTCTCATTATAAATATTTTCTATTGAAGCATGTCATGAGTGTGCGCAGAGTACTGCAGTGATGTTTTTGCTCTATTTAAATTCCCTAATAAATTAAATTCCCTAATACAACAGGCTACCTACTCAGGTTTTTCCGGTTCTTCCTTCTGAATCCAACCAAAATTTGACTTCGCTTTATGCAAACCCCTCCAAGACACGCTTATACAGTGCATTTGCTAAGTATTCAGACCCCTTGACATTTTCCAAATTATTACATTACATCCTTGTTCTAAAATGGATTATATAAACATGTTCCCTCATCAATCTACACACAATTTCCCATAATGACAAAGCAAAAACAGGGTTTTAGAAATGTAATACAAGTCTGAATACATTCCGAATGTACTGTTGTACACTGAGTGTACAAAACAGGAGCACCTACCTAATATTGAGTTGCTCCACCTTTTGCCCTCAGAATAGCATCTCGGATTTGATACCAGCAACCCTCCAGTTGCCAGCTCACTTCCGGTCAGATTTCTCCTGTCAGACCTAGGATTTGAACTGGCAACCCTACCTGCTGCCCCATAAATCCATGGCTCACCAAATACACCAAAGCAGACCCAGTTAGACTGCTGAACAACTAATCAAATGGCCTTCCGGATTGTTTACATTGACCCACCACCACCTCACCTGATTTTTACATTGCTGATACTCGCTGTTTATTTATGCATAGTCACTTTTTTACAAATGACCTCGACTAACCTGTATCCCCTCACATTGACTTGGTAGCGGTAGCCCCTGTACATAGCCTCATTATTGTTGTGTACATTTGTTACTTTTTTATTAGATAAAAAAAAATGGAAAAACAAACTTTTGTTTATTTCATAGAGTTAATACAATTTCTTGAACTGTGTTGTTGGTTAAGGGCTTCTAAGAATTTCACGGTAAGGTCTCATCTGTTGTATTCGGAGCATGTGACAAATGAAAAAGTATTTGATTCGAGATAAAAACCAGGGTCAGACCCACCTCCAGACCAGGATTCAAAAGCGTAGAGTCTTATAACCCGGGATTGCCCTAATTCACAGTGGCGGTGGTGCATAAATATGGAGTCCTCCATGCACTTACCAGAATTGCCTCGTTTACTAAGTTCGCTGTATTGTTCATGGCTCTCTTACTCTACACATTTTTTTTTTTAAATACATTTTTTAAAGTTGCTAATAGCACAGTATACATGATCCCAATTTCAGCCATAACATGCTGGCAATTTGAAAAACTGAAAGTAGACTGTGCTGATATGATGCATTGAACCATGTCGCACGCCTTAGCGCCAAAACTCTGTTTTGGCACAAACCACAATCACGTCATATCTGAATCCCGATATCTCCATGTACCTTCGCCATTGAAAAATCAAGTCAACTTCATCTTGAAGGTCCTCATCCTGTCCACACCGTTTACGGTGTTAAAACAATAGGGGTCCTCAACGTACCACCGTCGCATGTGCTTTGCAGACATACCTAGGTTCTGGTCTGTCTTCTTTTTTCGGGGATACCTGGGAAGTTGGTGGGCTGCTGTTATATGTTGCAGATCTATGTGATAAGTGTTTTCCAAGGAGAACTAGTTCATCAGAACACAACCACTTGTAATGTTGCAAGGAGTGTGGCTAGTGAAAGAGGAACAAAGGCACAAGCAGGTCTCAATGCAGTGGTTAAGTCTTCTCCTTTCCAACAAACTGACGTTGTGATTGCATGTTGACGCACAAAAATAACACCTACAAAAGAGTGCATCAAGTCTTGTTCATGAAAAACTGGAGGTATCAAGTGTTTATGGCCAACCGATTTTAGTCAGCAGCAGAACAGTTTTCCGTTACAGTGACTATTTGCAATTACAATAGCAAGCCTTCTCAATGGCTGAACAGGTTTTAAGTTGGCATTCGCATTACCCATTTCGACTGTATCCTGGTTTATGGTGGTGGTAAAATTTGTTCAGACTCAGTCTAGGTTGGTTTTTCATCTAGTCTATTCCGTTTCTTCCTGGTGTTTGCCCTTGCCGTGTCGGGTTACTCCCGTTTTAATGGGTTTTAATTCTGGGTCATTCTCAGCACCCTAGCATCAGTGCTGAAGCAGATTGACTGCAGGCTTCGCCACATCAATATCTGTTCAGACCATGCTGCTTATTTGCATACGTTTCGGTGACTAGAGACGGAAACCAATTTCCTGCTGGGCACTATTTTTAGCATTGGCTCTGTAATAAGAAATGTCATGTGTGGTGTTTGACGGGGGTTTTTGAAGGGCATGTCTGAAACTCGAAGCTAAAAGAGTGTAGAGGCCATCATACCTCACTGACTCCTGTCCCGAGAAGGCTTCTTGATTGGCTTCTTGATAAGGAGGCTGCTGGGGAGGCCCTCAAGGCTCCTTTTGTAGTCTGGGGGTGGCAGGAGCGGAGCAGGAATGTCACAAAGGTTGGAGGTACTTCAGGAGGGCCGACAGCACTTGGAGTTGGCGTTTCCTCAGACCGAAATAGCAGTGGTGTCTAGCTCCCCTCCGGTCTGATTTGTACGCAAGATATGGCCCCTTTCTCTTAGCTCCTTTGATTTGGGTTGGGTTTCCGGCTAGTGTCCGCATTCTTTAACACGGCCTGTTAAATAAACTCCACCAAACAACTTTGAGACTTAACAGTTACCAGAGAGGGGGAAAAAATGGTGCAAAGGTCAAACTGTAGTCTTTTCCACGTTATGAGCCTGCTCTTGTTGTCTGCTTTGGTTAAGAGCATGTGCAAAATTTGCTCCAAGATGACTGCTCTTGCAATTTTAGAAATATAGAGCTATCACTTTAGTATCCAGTTGTTATCGGTGCAACTTACCCAACTCAATACTGCACCCATCTATTTACAGAGAGGGGAAAAGACTGCCATTTTATTGCATGTCAGTGATTTTATGGTTAAATTGCTTTTACGCTAACCTATTTCTGCCCATCCCAAAGTGCAAGGGTCAATCGCGAGTGTAGTCTATTTGATGCTTTAGGGACTTTTCAACCACTGTAAATGGAACATTTTGTGTCACTAAACTTGTTTTGCTTCCCAAAACAGGATGTGTGATCATAATGAGGTATTGAAGTATGGTTCCCAACTTCCCACATCACCAGCCACTTGATATGATGGCTACATTTGGTGAACAATAAAGTCATTTTTTTTTAAAGTCTGTGATGAGGACCTTTGTACTTGACTATAACGTCACCTTCCTTCAGTGAGTCAGCATGCCTGGACTTCCATTTGGAATTGTTCCCTTTTTTGATTGCATCCTTTGTGTATTTGTTTGTGCAAAGGTCTTTACAATTGGGCAAACATGATGGATGAGAGTTACACCTTGTTTATTTCCAGAAGGAATTTACTTTGAAGTCTTAATTTCTTATTTGAGCTCAGGCATACAACTCTCAATACATGCCCTAAACCAAAGTAATCACACAGGAGGGAGTAGATACGATAGTCCCTCAGCGACAGTAGCTGGGTGGGTGGTGTGGTAGCAATCACCTGACAGTACCTCAGTGGTCCAAATGATCTGGACACAGATCTAGGGTCAACACACCTTTTGTGAAGGAAACCTCAACACTGACCTTCCTTTCCATTTTTCTCATATGAAAATACCAGGTATCCATGTTGTATTGTAGCTACTTTACTAAAACAGCTTGTCCGATTACTGGGTGTGTAGGTGAGACTGAAACTAGGAAGCTTGAGTGTACCTGATCTTGTTACTTTGATTATAATGTAAGCCTACAATATCTGTTGTACAAAACACTTGTATTGTTTCCTGGACCTGTTTTGCATCACAATAGAGGTTAGCTGCATGAGACAAGGTGTTATGTCATTGAACACTCAACCACCTCCTACTTTAAGCCCTGAGCAGGAGTCTATTTCAGTTAGATAATTAACCAGAAATGTAAAAGGTAATTTTAGAACAATGTTAAGTTGTGAGGACATCTCTCCTCTCTGTGCATGTAGTAATACTGATTACTGAGCAAGCGTTTTCTATAGGATCCAAACTTATTCTGGGAGTTTGACTTGTGAGTCAATCCTGCAACATGATGCTCCCTAGAATCAGCTGAGGGTAAGGGGCATGATCCATGTAGGTTTCAAACCTCAGCAGTGTGTAGAGTGGAACCCTCGCACTTCAGTGCCCCATAGACCTTTCTTGTTTGTGGTCTGTATTTGAAATGGATACAATCATATGCCGTCAAACTGGTGACCATAATATTCTCCCTGCTGAGCAAGGAAGCACGTTTAGAATTCTATGCGTTTGAGTTGACATTGCATGTTGAGTAAGCCTACATGGATTCAAAATGTGGACAAGGAGGATTGGTACTGATGGGATTGGTTGAATTGGGCCCACGTTTAGCTTTGCTCGTAACCGTGTGAAGGTGCCATGAAGCATTGCTGCGGGAAGATGTTTGGGTGGGAAGCCACTACAGACTGCTATATTGGTCCGCTAATACAGGACTAGTCAAGGCCCAGAGCACAACTTTTTATTTTTTTAATATATATTTTTTTTAAGACTGCCGTGAGGACGCCATTTATTTTGCTTGTGTTATAGATAGGAAGCCTTCATTGGGTGTATGAATTGTCCTCTGAAGCACTGAATGTGAGCCACCAACTGTTTTTCTTCTTCTTAACCTATGTATTGCACAGTGTGTTAGTGGGGTTTTAGAACCTACTAGGTTGCCTACAGCTTGAATTATTGCTTAATGCCTACTGTCCTGTACAGTAACCACTGAGGTAGTTGTCAGTTGGGTCAGGCTAGAGGACACGCTAGCACATGCAGCATGAGGCTCTGCCACAGGTTCAACCTTGCCCCCCCCCCCTGCAGAACGCAGGCCACTCAGAGCATGTGACTGCAGTGGCATCGAATGACAGCCCCGCAAAAAGAGTGCTGACACCGCCTGCCCCACTGAATGGAGCCCACTGTAATTCTGAAAAGCCTTTACGATTCAGTGTCATGATTCAAAGCTGCAAACCAGGCACTACCATCAAATACTCATTCTTTAACCTCCATATTACAAGATTTTTTTTTTCTCTCTATTGGCCAATCTCATAGATTAACCTCAATAGCAATTTGTCTACAATGAAGTGGGCAGTTTGCCTTCAGTTCAGGGTCTTTTGCAAGATTTTTAAAGATTGACCCACTCTGGTCTTACTATACCTGTGTTGTGATCACTGAATACTTTTAGCATGGTCAACTCTATCAGTATAAAATGATTGTATCATATCATCCATATGCTGTGTGGAGCTGGTCCCTAATATAGAGGAAAAAAGGAAACTGGTTACAAATTCCACTGATGCAAACGCAGCCCTTGAAAGAGTCACTGACTACTCTAGCTGAGAATTTCAATGCACTGTAATCGTCTTGCATCTGTCCACTGCAAGATCACGTAGTGAACTAACCTAATTGTACTCTCCTGGAACATATCCCTCTACAATTTCAGAAACTGAATTGAAAATTCTGGAAGGGGGGGTCCTCTGGGAATTGACCCTAGTGTTAACTGCTACTGTTCTGCTTGATAAATACTTACTGGAGGAGGTAGAGCCTTAATTCAAAGCTGAATGCTACATCAATGTTTAGGGAAGTGCAAATAAAACCTTTTTGTGGGTTAACACTGATCGCCGTTTGCAGTGAGTGAAGTAACGGCCAACATTTTCAATGCATATATTCACCATGGATGGGTAAAATAAAGGTACGTACACATTGGTTGTGTTCACCCTCCACTACACCGCAGGGAAATAAACTCACTTCCTGACTGTCAACAGCTGGGCAGGATGTCGATTTATATGTATGTGTGTATTCCAAGTATGTCAGGGAGGAGATTGTTTGGGAGGGTAGGAAAAGAGGTAATACCCTTTTGGGAGGGTAGGAAAAGAGGTAATACCCTTTTGATCGGCTTCCTGTCATTTATGAATGCGTATCGTCTGTCCACTGTCAACCAACTAGGGATGGGCAGTATACCGTATTTTACTATATACTGGCACTTATGCACGGACCGGCTTGGGATTTTCCTTGACCTTCTATTACAGTATTTGAATGTTTGGTTTGTTAAATGTGATACGCCGTGTGTAACATCCATTTGTATAGTTTACTTCGCTACTTGAGTCATCCCTCTCCGCCCTCTCTGTCTCCAAGCCGCTTTCCACACAGACCTAGTCCCACCCTGTCACTCAAGGAGCGCATTTGTTGTTGCTTGACCATGAGACACTTTCGTTCAGTCTGCATGGTCAACGCAACATTGTTTCCAATTTGATCTTAATATAAATCCACAAGTGTTTTGTAGTTGCATTATTAGTTTGTTTCTTACATCTGCAAACGGGTAGTTTGTCTTTTCTTAGCAAGTTAAAACTTCTTCAGGAGTTGATTCCTGTACAGGAACCAAATGAGTGGAAATTCCAGAGCACCAACTAATTGTACTCGTTAAAACTCAAACTTTCATTAAAATTCACATGCAGGGTACTCAATTCAAGCCACACTCGTCGTTGCAATATTAGTTTGTTTCTTACATCTGCAAACGGCTAGTTTGTCTTAGCAAGTTAAGCCAAATCGTGTTCGCTAACTAGCTATTAAAAGGACTGAGTCAGAGCAATAACTCTTCCATGGCATTTTCATCCGTTGTCATGTCAAACACTGTATTCCATGTGCCCACTATTTATATTCTATTTCCATGATTCCAAAAGTTCAAATCAAAACCATAAAATACTGTCATAGCGTCAAATTTGAAAAATGATATTTTGCCCATATCGCCCCAGCCTTACTCCCCACATACCATTTTGAATAGAGCGCTGTGACGATTTGACAAATTATTCTTTGGCTTATGGCATTTCAAGTATGCACAGTTTTTGTCATTTTGAAAATATCTTCCACAAAACGATTCAACTCAACTTTCTAAATGAACTCGTCTACCTTCCCAAACAAAATAAATCCACTTCTGGGGACATTTTCTTCAAACTCGAGCTTAGTTTTTGTAATTCACAAATTACTCTTTATTTAGATGTTGAACCCTTGTAGGCCTATAGCTTCACTATGGTGTCCTCCCTCCTAATGCTAACCACTTTTTTTCCAATAAGTGTAAAAAAGGACTTCATTATAATCTCCCCCCTGTAAACCTTGTGTTCTGCTGAGCTTATTGGAACTGCTTGCCGACGCCATCAGTCCGTTCCTTGCATATTTGGCCCTTAATCTTGTGTGTTAATTAAGGAACTCAAGGGAATGTGAGGGAAATGCCTCGGCCATTGCATTCCAATCATTGCTAACTTGTCCAGAGTTCCGCATGGGGGGGGGGGCTTCTACTTTTTAATGAACTGTTTAATTAATTTTAATGCTTTTAATTCACGTCAGCTGCCCTGACTATGTCAACACTAACATGTCATGGCTATTAAATACTCTTATCTACAGTACGTTTCCCCTATGTACAAGCCCTTGACCCTTGCAATTGGAATAAATGTGTAGACTCAATGACCGAGGACTGAGAAAATGGTGCGGGGATGAGATACTTTCAACGGGGGAGGTCCAGGTCATCCACTGCATAAGCATTCCATAGCACTTAATGTCATCACACTAAATCTGGACTCATGAATTGCATGTATTAATGCATGTATTACAATTATTTATAAATTGATTGCAAATAAATGATATGCAGTAGCTTATGAAAGTGACCTAGCTTTTATTTTCTAGGATGGTTTAGTAATCACTTACACTTTATTTCATATTTTAATTGTGACTTGACATGTGGCTACAGCTGCTGATGCAGGCTCTTTTGCAGACATTGGCAATGCACTCTCTCTACCCAAAATATCATGGTTTGCCATTACTGGAATCCTTTTGTCATGCTTTTCATTTTTAAACTTTCCACACAACCCTCCCAAACCACAAACTATTCAGAATAGAGCCTTGTCTGATTCCCACCAGCTTGTTCTTTGCACTCCCTAACGTTTTCATGCTTTGGATTCGAGACCTTTGCGGTTTCAGCTGTGACATCCTTTCCAAAATCAGTTCTGATGTGGAGAGCTCAATTTGCACACTGTTGATATGACACTTGCTGCCATTGTTTTTGTCTGGTCTGCCCCAGGTCCATAGGTAGTCACCAAGACTGATTTGTCTAATCTGTACTCTTTCATTGTGACAATTTAGCACTAGACTAAAGTCTGTAGGCCTTCTAGGATTTTCAGGCTGGTGGTGTTTTACAAAGAGACCGGTGGTTTAAACTTGGTTGGGTAACGGACAAGTCACCAACCGTGTTATTTTGGTTAGAGAGGCTGGTCTCATGAGACCCTATATCTGTTGTGAGATTTATGATCGTTATGTACATGATTGCAGTGCTTACTGAACATGTACAAAATCTCTGAATTCAAGCGTGACACTTTTTGGAAGTTTCAAAGAATCAGACCGACTGCCTGGAATACATGGGTCAGATGAGAGAACATGGTCTTGGTTTGCTTTATGGAGTGAAACTGCAATTTAGGTTGCTGGACTTTGCTACGCCTGGCTCTCTTTTTGAACCAATGTGTCAGGCATTTTGCCCAATTCAGCCTGATTAAATCGGACTCTGGCAAGCTTATTTAACAATAGTTTGGTCTAATTTTAAACTATTTTTTTACTAGAACCAATAGCTTGGTAGATGTTGGGAGTCAGAATCAAAGGGTTTCCGAAACGCTACATTAACTAGAATGGTGATAAAGTATATGTTTGCTAGTAGTTCCAAGAGTAATCCCAGCCATTTTAGTAGGCTCTAGTTTTTGTCCTCTGCTGCGGCCGAAGCCAACTTTCTGACGGTAGTGTCTCCAGATGTTAACAGAGCGAATGCAAGATTTATGGTGTGCAGCTATGCACGACTCAATTAACATCTGTATTTTGTCTACCACAAGGTGCTATGCTCAGGTTGACTAGCATCTTCTGAGTTCTGCCCTTAAACTGATTTTTATGGCTTTTAATACTTCCTGTGAATAGATGGTCAGTTTCCTCTCTCCTAGACTTAGGGGTGTGCCAGTCAAATCAAATTGAATTGGTCACATACACAGGGTTAGCAGATGTTATTGCGAGTGTAGCGAAATGCTTTTGCTTCTAGTTCCGACTGCAGTAATATCTAACAATTTCGCAACTACCTTATACACACAAATGTAAAGGGTTGAATATGTACATATAAATATATGGACGAGCCATGGCCGTGCGGCATAGGCAAGATGCAGTAGATCGTATAGACTACAGTATATACATATGAGATGAATTATGTAGGGTATGTAAACATTTTATAAAGTGGCATTGTTTAAAGTGACTCGTGATATACATTAATAATGAAAAATTGGATATAATAAAAGTGGCTAGAGATTTGAGTCTGTTGGCAGAAGCCACTCAATGTTAGTGATGGCTGCTTAAGTCTGGTCTTGAGATGGAAGCTGTTTGCCAGTCTCTCGGTCCCAGCTTCGATGCACCTGTACAGACTCACCTTCTGGATTATAGTGGGACGAACAGGCAGTGGCTCGGGTGGTTGTTATCCTTGACGATTATGGCCTTCCTGTGACGTCGGGCGGTGTAGGTGTCCTGGAAGGCAGGTAGTTTGCCCCCGGTGATGTGTTGTGCCGCTGTCACTACCCTATGGAGAGCCTTACGGTTGTGGGCGGAGCAGTTGCCGTACCAGGCGGCGACACAGCCTGACTCTCGGTTGTGCATCTGTAGAAGTTTGTGGGTTTTAGATGACAAGAACAAATATCTTCAGCCTCCTGAGGTTGAAAAGGCACTATTGCGCCGCCTTCACCACGCTGTGTGGGTGGACCATTTTCAGTTTGTCCGTAATGTGTACGCCGATGAACCTTCTCCACTACTGTCCCATTGGTGTGGATAGGCGGGTGGCTCTCTCTGCTGTTTCCTGAAGTCCACGGTCATCTCCGTTTTGTTGAGTGTGCGGTTATTTTCCTGACCCCACACTCCGAGGGCCCTCACCACCTCCCTGTAGGCAGTCTCGTTGTTGGTAATCGTTCTGTCTCCTAGAGATTAACGTACTTTGGTGCGAAAAGTGCAAATCAATCCCAGAACAGCAAAGGACCTTGTGAAGATGCTGGAGGAAACCGGTATAAATGTATCTTTTTCCACAGTAACAATAACCTATATTGACAACCTGAAAGGCTGCTCATCCAGGGAGAAGCCACTGCTCCAAAACTGCTTATTGTGGGAAGCTGGTGGAATGCTGCCTGAAACCATTTAAAGGCAATGCTGCCAAATACTAATTGAATGTATGTAAACTTCTGACCCACTGGGAATATGATGAAAGAAATAAAAGCTGAAATAAATAATTCTCTCTCCTATTATTCTGACATTTTCACATTCTTAAAATAAAGTGGTGAGCCTAACTGACCTAAAACAGGGCATTTTTACTAGGATTAAATGTCAGGAAATGTAAAACAGTTTTTAAATGTATTTGGCTAAGGTGTAAGTAAACTTCCGATTTCAACTGTAGGTCAACATGGTAGCACTTAGTAATAACTAGCCTGCATTTCACTGTAACATACTTTTTTTGATGTGTATAAATTCCACATTTTGTTGATGGATATTTAGTTTGATCTGTTAAATGACTTGCTTTGTACAACAAATAATTTCAAAAATATTTTGACGTTATTTGCCAAGCAACCATTTGGCAAGGGATCATTTTGAATATTGTATTGCAGGAACACCCCCCTAAAGTCATGTGTTGCTTGAAACGGGGAAGGAAAAGCAGAGAACAGGGTCTCAATGGGTTTTACATGTAAGATAGGTTGGTGCTTGTTTAATCAGCCTTTTGCACTTACAATGCACCTAGAGAGCATGCATGTGCAAACTCCTGTATACCACTTTTGATTGAATAACCCCCAAGCTGTGAAGGTTGAATTTTATTCTATGTCTTGGCTGACAACTGTCTGAACTGAAATCTTCTCAAGTGACTGTCACAAATAGTGCCATCAGATTATCTGCCTGGTACAGTTGAAACTGGGATTAATCTGTGAAGAGCACACTTCTCCAGCGTGCCAGTGGCCATCGAAGGTGAGCATTTGCCCACTGAAGTTGTTTACGACGCCAAACTGCAGTCAGGTCCAGACCCTGGTGAGGACGATGAGCACACAATGAGCTTCCCTGTGACTGTTTCTGTGCAGAAATCCTTTGGTTGTGCAAACCCGCAGTTTCATCAGCTGTCCGGGTGGCTGGTCTAAGATGAGCACTCCAGGTGAAGACACCTGATGTGGGGGTCCTGGGCTGGCATGGTTACACGTGGTCTCAGTTGAGGCCGGTTGGACGTATTGGCAAATTCTCTAAAATTACATTTCAGGCGGCTTATGGTTGAGAAATTAACATTCAATCTTCTGGCAACAGCTCTGGTGGACATTCCTGGAGTCAGCATGCCAATTGCACGCTCCCTCAACTTAAGACATGTGGCATTGTGTTGTGACAACTGCACATTTTAGTGGCCTTTTATTGTCCCCGGCACAAGGTGCACCTGTGTTATCAGATTCTTGGTTTGTGCACAGAATTTGAGAGAAGTTTTTCATGCGTATGGAACATTTCTGGAGTTTTCTATTTCAGCTCATGAAACATGGGACCAACACTTCACGTGTTGCGTTTTATTTTTTTGTTCAGTGTATTTCAATGTTTGATCAGCCAGCTACTGTGTTGTCATAGAACGGTACATGATTGGTGAAATCTTATCAGTGCTAGCAGCAGATTTCCTCGAGCTTTCAGTGATGGACCATCTTCTGTGTGTGAGGGAGAAATCTCTGTTTGTTTAAGGCCTGTATTAGAGGGTGTATGAATGACCTGATGAGATCAGGCATGAGAGACCAGTCTCATGGCACTGATGGAAAGGTGCCAGAAGGCATCGGCTTTCACTACAGGCCAGATGGCATGGGAGCCCTGCCAAAGGCTAAATAATGCCCAGGATGCGCTATCCTCAGACGTTTGTGACAACAGCCTGAATATAAACACTGGGTGCAACCTATCCTGGGCTGTGCTAAATAACACCATAAGGACTTAGTGCTCTGTCAAACCTGGTGGTCCAACTGACGAGAGCTTGTACCAAGAAGTTTGTCGTTAGCTCACCACAACGGCTTGATTCGGTGGAACTGGTTGTTCAAAATAACATTTGCCAACGCTTTCGCTTACACTCACTCGCATGCAGTCAAACACACTCTTTGACTATCACACACACAATACTATTCCATTAAGACCCTACAGTGACTGTTTCCCCTTCTCTCTCCCCCAGACCTGATCCACTGCACCAATGAGATGAACGTGAACATCCCCCAGCTGGCAGACACGTTGTTTGAGAGGACGGCCAGCACCAGCTGGGTGGTGGTCTTCAAGTCTCTCACCGCCACCCACCACACCATGGTCTACGGCAATGAGGTGAGTGAAACCTGTCTAGGGGCACAAATGGTTAGGTTTGGGTGAGGGAATTCTGTACCTGGGGATTTGTCACTCCAGAGCTCTGCAACTCAACACTTCCAGCAGAGCCGTAGATAATGGATCTGACTCCTTGGTGATCAGGGGCATGTCATGCCAGACACACTCTGAATTCCAGCTCAACCCCTATCCCTCCATACATATGACAATTATACCATTGTAACATGCTCTACTCCTGGTGATGCCTTTCTCAAATATGATGTCATGAAAGATTTCACGTGTAAGAAAATAAATTCAGTGTCAGAAGTGACACTAATACTGTGGTGTTCAGGTCTTTTGAAATCCTTTTAACACTAGTGGTTTGAAAAGTGTCAGCAATATCCAGTCCACAGAATTGTCATTTTGTATTATACTTCTTTTGAGGGGGCTCTCTTATGTAACATTGCTATGCATTTTCAAAAGTGGTTGTCTTGTATTGCTGTTTGTCTATCATTTGCATTCATCTATGAAGGTTTGCACACACATGTTTCTGTGTTGCAGAGATTTATACAGTACATGGCTTCAAGGAATACGCTTTTCAACCTCAGTAACTTTTTGGACAAAAGTGGCCTGCAAGGTGAGTACTGTCAGCTCTGCACAAACTTTGCTGCAGCACTCTATTTTATCAGTGGTTCAGTATCGTCTAAACTGGATGAGATGACACGCTCCAACACATTTGAATTTTTGCCTTGTAATTTCAGAAAATGTCCATAACATTTACATACATTTAAGTCATTTAGCAGACGCTCTTATCCAGTCATTTAGCAGACGCTCTCGTCCTCTTATCCAGTCATTTAGCAGACGCTCTCGTCCATAACACATCTACCGTTGTTTTGCAATATTACTTACCTGCCCAGTGTTTTGATTGGCTGTGATATTCACCTATTGATTTCTCCCACCGGAGCAGCATCTGTTTAACTAAGAGAGCTGTGTTATAAAAAATTTTTTTTTTTACAGCCGTTTGAAGCTGGTCGACCAAAACCGAAAGTAACTTTTAGTTTCGGTCCACCAGCTTCAGACAGCTGTAAAATGATATTTGTTAATGGAAATGTATTTCTCAGGGATTTAGATGGTACAATGATTCCCTACACTTCATTTAGGGAACGGTGTAGAATGACAGAGCGCTTTCCACTAGATAACACAGCTACAAAGTCAGAACAGCTTTCCCAGTTTGACAACAGATGCCGCTCCAGCGGAAGAAATCAATCACAGCCAATCACAACACTGGCAGTTAAGTAATACTGTGAAACAATATCATTCCACTGTTAGCAGCGAATATATTATGGATGGTTTCTAAAGTTACAATGCAAACATTTAAAAAAAATCCTGTGTTCTGTAGCACCTTTTTTTTGAGGCATTCAGATATAAATATATTTTCCCGAACAAGCATGCTTATCTGACATGTAGAATAAGGAAACGTCAGCTCTATTCAAAACCTGCAGCAACTTTTAACTACTGTGTGTGTGTACACACAACAGGCGATATTGAGACCTGCCAAACTATGTTAGAAGCGGAGAACTGTTATTTTAGACAGTCCTACCCTTTTGCTCTATTCCCAATGAAATGGCAACACTCAGCTCACATCAGGCCCAGCAAAATGTATTTACTTAAAGTTGTTTCCAATGTTAACAAGATGCCTGGCAGCCCAGACCAGTGGGACTTTCAAGGGGGAGTGTAAAGGCAGATTAAGCGCCCCTAATAATAACCTAATGCCTTTTGTCAAGTTGTTACTTATAAATTAGGGGGATGGGGAGCTACCAGTTTAAATGACGACTGGATTTAGGTTGGAGTATAGCGCTCATGACAGAAATCCACTAGATGGTGGGCCTTTGCTTTAGGAGAAATATGGGACTTTATTTACGATACGTACAGTATTTATGATAGTTCATGGTCATTTTCATACATTGTTTGAAGTTTTGGCACAATTCTCAGTGTTGCGGAAAATAAATCAGAAAACTGACAATGTCCAATAGCTTGGAAAATAAACGTGACACCCTTATGAGTCCCATTTGTTTATTTTTCAAGCTATTGCACATACTATTTCACATAACAGGTGTTCCTCAAAGGGCCATACAATTCAGTCTTCTTTTTCCATGTAAAGCTTTCACAAGTATCACGATAGTGTGACATTTGTATCATGGCAACACGGGAACACACACTTGAAGTATCCTAAAGTTTGCCTGTGTATTTGTCCGACGGGTAGTAGGCCATAAATTGACGGAAAAAAATCAGTAGTCGTAACTTCCATAAATCAATGGTATGTGCCTTGGCTTATTCAAGCTCAAGTGCATCCCTTATTTTCCTTAATAAACCGTTAAGAGTATAGGCTAGTTGCCACCCTTGATGTCACGTGTGCAAAGCTGTCAAGGCAAAGAAAGGGTGGCTACTTTGAAAAATATAGTTATTTGTTTAACTCTTATTTTGGTTACTACATGATTCCATATGTTATTTCATAGTTTTTGATGTCTTCACTATTACTCTACAACGTAGCACATAGTACACAATGAAAAACCCTTGAATGAGTAAGTGTCCAAATGTTTGACTAGTACTGAATACCAAGATGCTCAGAGTAATTCCCTTATTGTCTTTTTCAGGCTATGACATGTCAACGTTCATAAGGAGATATAGTCGCTACCTGAATGAGAAGGCTGTGTCGTATCGACAAGTCGCTTTTGACTTTACAAAAGTTAAACGAGGGTAAGGACTTTAATTCTCTATTCACATTTCCTTATACCGTCAGGCTCAGCTAGCATCTATATTGTATAAATATTATACAGTCGAGACCTGAAGTGTTTTGGATATTTTTTTGCCATAGTGCTTATTCTTCCACAAGTGCATATAGTTTAGCGGCTCGGGGTTGATTTGGCGTCTAAGTGCATTATTTTAAATTGCGTGCTTCAGCTTATTACACACATTCATGACAGTCTAAAGCCATTGGGATTGGGCCCTTAATGATTGGAATATTATCTTTACCCCAGGGCGGATGGCGTTATGAGAACCATGAACACAGAAAAGTTACTAAAGACCATACCGATTATCCAAAACCAGATGGATGCGCTACTTGACTTCAATGTGAGTTTTCAATGCTTGACGTTTTGTACGTTGTTGTATTGCTATGGCCTCAACTCTTAAGCTCCTGTATTGCAAGAAACATAGTGGACGATTGAGTAATCGAGATCCTTTACCTGTGGATTGGGAGCTCTGGGAGTCAGACCAATGAGTGCTCGATAGGTTGACTGTCAATTCATCTGCTTTGGACCCCTCCGTCTCCAGGTCAACGCCAACGAGCTCACCAATGGAGTGATCAACGCGTCCTTCATGCTTCTGTTTAAAGATTCAATTCGACTGTTTGCGGCCTACAATGAAGGCATTATCAATCTGCTGGGTAAGTGCTTCCGCCTTCCAGCTCTCAAGTCTCTGTCCTGCCAAAACCAAGTCCTTATCGCTGTGTCATCGTTACCGTTGAGTACTGATGCAAAAACACCTTTGATGCATAGACACCTTTGCACCATGTCGTACTTAGTTCATACTGTATCCCTGGCCTCAAATGTTTGCCCCCTCTCACTATCAGCCTGCTGCCATGCTAGCCTGGCTGACTTAACGGGGGACGACGAAGGACTTGTGTTATGTTACTACTCTGTTTTGCTCTCGTGTTCTAGTTGTGCTGGGTGACATTTGGTCTGTATATAGGTTTAGGGGTTGGGTGAATTCCCTTTTGAACTGAGCCATTCTATTTGATTTCTGAAATGCATCAACAAATCTAGTTTCCAATTCTTCTCATTCATATTAAATGAGTTTCCTGAAGGGACTGGGTTAAACTGAAATTGAGCTCAATGCTGGTGGAGAGACTGGTCTTGCACACAGTCTGATTTCAACTACTCTTTCCTGGCTGTCTTTCACACAGTCTGAATTCAACGACTTCGTGACATAAGATCAGTGCATGTGTGATTTTTGTCTGTTTTGAAATTAAAATATCTAACGTTGGAAATCGAAGTTCCAGTACACTGACATTCTTGTATGCTCCACAAAGTTGGACATTATAAGAGTTAGAGAATTGCACTTGTTTACTAGACTTGTTTAAGAACTTTTTGCAGCTATATGATATTTATGCTATAGTTCTAGTCCTTTCATATCAAGGCTATATTCTCTGCTATGAGGATGTATGCCTTTCTCACTCAGATGTGAGCCTTGGGTCTTTTGAGGGGAATGAGCAGGTCCTTGGAGGGGAGCAAACGTCAGTGAGAGGTTTACAAGCCAGTGAGACATTCATGCACCACTCTGAAGCGTTTCTATACGTCCTGCAGACATCCACATTTAACTGCCAAGTTTCTGATTTGAGAGAACAGTTCTGAAATTAAACGTCTCTCCCATTAATTTGTAAAGGCTGTTTAATTATTTGATACAGTTTATCCTGAAATGTCTGTGCCTTGGAATGTATTCAGACCCCTTGACTTTTTCCACACTTTCTTAAGTTACAGCCTTTTTCTAAAATTGATTAAATACAAATCCTCAGCAATCTCTACACAATACCCCATAATGACAAAGAAAAAACAGGTTTTTATACATTTTGCAAATATGTAAAGATGTTTTTTTAAATATAAATGTTCAGACCCTTTGCTATGAGACTCAATTATCTTCAGCTAGATCCTGTTTCCACTGATTAATCAAGTTGAAGAAAGATCAAGGACAGTCCACCTGTGGTAGGTTCAAATGATTGGACATGATATGCAAAGGTCCCACAGTTGACAGTATGTCAGAGCAAAAACCAAGCCCTGGGGACGAAGGAATTGTTCCTAGAGCTCCGAGACATGATTTGTGTCGAGGCACAGATTTGGGGAACAGTACCAAAAAATGTATGCAGCATTGAAGGTCCCCAAGAACATAGTGGCCTCCATCATTCTTAAATGGAAGAAGTTTGGAACCACCAATACTCTTTCTAAAGCTGGATGCCAGGCCAAACTGAGCAATCGGAGGAGAAGGGCCTTGGACAGGGAGGTGACTAAGAACCTGATGGTCACTCTGACAGAGCTCAAGAATTCCTCTTTGGAGATGGTTGTCCTTTTGGAAGGTTCTCCAATCTCTGCAACACTCCACCAATCTGGCCTTTATGGTAGAGGGGCCATACTGAAGGCACATGACAGCCTGCTGGAAGTTTGCCAAAAGGCACCTACAGGACTCTCAGACCATGAGAAACAAGATTATCTGGTCTGATGAAATGCCAAGCTGCACATCTGGAGGAAATCTGGCACCATCCCTACGGTGAAGCATGGTGGTGGCAGCGTCATGCTGTGGGGATATTTTTCAGTGGCAGGTACTGGGTGACTAGTCAGGATCGAGGCAAAGATAACCGGCGCATAGTACAGAGATCATTGATGAAAACCTACTCAGGACCACAGACTGGGGGCAAAGGGACACCTTCCAACAGAACAATGACACTAAGCACACAGCCAAGACATCGCAGGAGTGGCTTCGGGACAATTCTCAATGTCCTTGAGTGGCCCAGCCAGAGCCCAGACTTGAACAGAGATTGAACATCTCTGAGAGACCTGAAAATAGCTGTGCAGCAACGCTCCCCATCCAAACTGACAGTGCTTGAGAGGATCTGCAAAGGGGAATGGGAGAAACTCTCCAAATACAGGTGTGCCAAGCTTGTAGCGTCTTATCCAAGAAGACTCAAGGCTGTAATTGCTGCCAACAGTGCTTCAACAAGTACTGAGTAAAGGGTCTGAATATGTATGTAAATGTAATATTCAGTTTAACATTTTTTTAAACATTTGCTGATATTTCTAAAAACCCATTTTTTCTTTGGAATTTGTTTTTATTTTACCTTAACTAGGCAAGTCAGTTAAGAACAAATTCTTATTTTCAATGATGGCCTAGGAACAATGGGTTATCTACCTCTGGGGGCAGTATTGAGTAGCTTGGATGAATAAGGTGTTCAGAGTAAACTACCTGCAACTCAGGCCCAGAAGCTAGAATATGCATATAATTAGATTTGGATAGAAAACACTGACGTTTTCTAAAACTGTTAAAATGTCTGTGTATAACAGAACTCGTATGGCTGGCAAAACCCTGAAGAAAATCCATCCAGGAAGTGCCATTACTTTGAAATGGCTTTTTCAATGAAATCCTGTCCACCACTTAAAGGGATAGGACCCAGATTTCGTTCCCTACGGCTTCCACTAGTTGTGAACAATCTTTAGACATTGTTTCAGGCTTTTATTCTGAAAAATGAGGGAGAATGACAACAGCCAGTGAAAGTGCCAAATTCGAACAAATCTCATAATTAAAATTCCTCAAACATACAAGTATCTTATACCATTTGAAAGGTTATCTTTTTGTTAATCCCACCAGTGTCCGATTTCAAATAGGCTTTACAGCGTAAGCACCACAAACGATTAAGTCACCACCAAGTCACAGATAAATTCAGTCATTTTTCCAGCCAAAGAGGAGTCACAAAAAGCACAAATGGAGATAAAAATTAATCACTAAACTTTATCTTCATCAGATGACACTCCTAGGACTTCATGTTACACAATACATGTATGTTTTGTTCGATGAAGTGCACATTTATATAAAAAAAATTGGTATACATTGGGCGTTACGTTCACTGGTTCCAAAATCATCCGTTGATATTGCAGAGAGCCACGTCATTTTACAGAAATACTCATTATAAATGTCGAAGAAAATAAAATTGTTAGACATGGAAATATAGATACACTTCTCCTTAATGCAACCGCTGTGTCAGATTAAAAAAAATAAAAAAAAATAACTTTATGGAAAAATCTGAGTACAGCTTTCAGACAAAGCAGCCAAAAAGATATCCGCCTTATTGGGTAGTCAACATTATTCATAAATGGCATTATAAATATTCCCTTTGATCTTCATCAGAATGCACTCCCAGGAATCCCAGTTCCACATTAAATGTTTGGACATAAATGGACATTATTGAACTAAATCAAAGAGCTACTTTTGTTAGCACGTTTGGTTAAGAAAATCCAAAGTCATGAAGCGCGTTCCCTAGTTGCAGACAATGTCAAAGTTCCGTTCCTGTCCGTAGAAACATGTCAAAAGCTGTATGGAATCAATCTTTAGGATGTTTTTAACATAAAATGTCAATGTTCCAACCAGAGAATTCCATTGTCTTCAGAAGGGCGATGGAACAGAGCTCCCTCGTGTGAACGTGTGTGGTCAGAGCATGCTCAGCTCATGGCAGACCTTACTCATTCCCTTCTCATTCGGTCCAATATCCCACTGTGTATTCAATAGGGGCTGGGTTGAAAATCGACCAACCTCAGATTTTCCACTTCCTGTTTGGATTTCTTCTTAGGTTTTTGCCTGCCATATGAATTATGTTATACTCAGACATCATTCAAACAGTTTAGAAACTTCAGTGTTTTTTTATCCAATACTACTAATATGCATATATTAGCAACTGGGACTGAGGAGCAGGTAGTTTACTCTGGGCACCTGTCATCCAAGCTACTCAATACTGCCCCTGCAGCCATAAGAAGTTATAGGCCTATTTCTATTTTGCCCTGTATCAAGTGTTGGAAAAACGTGTCCAATAATCAACGAACTGGCTTTCTTGAGGTCTATAGTATTCTCTCTGATATGCAATCTGGTTTCCGCTCAGATTATGGATGTGTCACTGCATCCTTAAAGTTCCTGTCACCATTGCCCTTGATTCTAAGCAATGTTGTGCTGCTATGTTTGACTTGGCCATACCTTTTGATACGGTAGACCATTCCATTCTTGTGGTGTTTCTGAGGTGTCTTTGGCCTGGTTTGCAACTACTTATTTCAAAGAGTGCAGTGTATAAAGACAGAATCTGCTGTCTCTGCCACTGCCTGTCACCAAGGGAGTACCCCAAGGCTCGATCCTAGGCCCCACGCTCCTCTCAATATACATTAACAACATTTCTCAGGCAGTAGGAAGCTCTCTCATCCATTTATATGCAGATGACAGTCTTATACTCATCTGGCCCCTCCCTGGATTTTGTGTTAAACGCTCTACAACAAAGCTTTCTTAGTGTCTCACAAGCTTTCTCTACTCTTAACCTTGTTCTGAACACCTCCAAAACAAATGTCATGTGGTTTGGTAAGAATAATGCACCTCTCCCAACAGGTGTGATTACAACCTCTGAGGGTTTAGAGCTTGAGGAAGTCACCTCATACAAGTCCTTGGGCGTATGGCTAGACGATACACTGTCATTCTCTCAGCACATATCAACGCTTCAGGCTAAAGTTAAATCTAGACTTGGTTACCTCTATGGTAATCACTCCTCTTTCACCCCAGCTGCCAAACTAACCCTGATTCAGATGATCATTCAACACATGCTAGATTACGGAGACATAAGTTATAGATCGTCAGGTAAGGGTTCTCTTGAGCGGCTAGATGTTCTTTACCATTCGGCCATCAGATTTTCCACCAATGCTCCTTATAGGACACATCACTGCACTCCATACTCCTCTGTAAACTGGTCATCTCTGTATATCCGTCGCAAGATCCACTGGTTATTTTTAAAACCCTCTTAGGCCTCACTCCCCCCTATCTGAGATATCTACTGCAGCCCTCATCCTCCACATAAAACACCCGTTCTGCCAGTCACATTCTGTTAAAGGTCCCCAAAGCGCGCACATCCCTGGGTCGCTCGTCTTTTCAGTTCGCTGCAGTTAGCGACTGGAATGAGCTGAAACAAACACTCAACTGGACAGTTTTATCTCAATCTTTTCATTCAAAGACTCAATCATGGACACTCACTGACAGTTGTGGCTGCTTTGTGTGATGTACTGTTGTCTCTACCTTCTTGCCCTTTGTGCTGTTGTCTGTGCCTAATGTTTGTACCATGTTTTGTGTTGCTTCCATGTTGTGGTGTTGTCTTAGGTCTCTTTATGTTGTGTTGTCTCTTGTCGTGATGTGTGTAGTCCTTTTTGTTATTTAAAAATTTTAATCCCATTACCTGTCCCTGCATGAGTTTTTTTTGTTTTTTTTTCTCCCTTTTTGGTAGGTCGTCATTGTAAATAAGAATTTGTTCTTAACTGACTTGCCTAGTTAAATAAAACATGTATGTATAAAAGTAAGGCTGTAACAAAATGTGGAGTCAAATGGTCTGAATACTTTCTGAAGGCACTGTAATACCAGCGTTTTATCACTGCTATTTCGCATTAGTTCCAGTGCTCCATTATAATTTCCCTATCTATTCATTTCACAGAGAAGTACTTTGACATGAAGAAAACTCAATGCAAGGAGGGCCTTGACATCTACAAGAAATTCCTTACTCGAATGACAAGAATCTCTGAATTCCTCAAAGTTGCAGAGGTAAGATTCCACCTTTTTGGAAACTTCTGTGATCGGACTCCTACATTCGCTTTTATCACCGTCATCTTGACCCACCTCTTCTTCCTTTCAGCAAGTAGGGATTGATCGAGGGGACATTCCAGACCTCTCCCAGGTAAGATGTTAAAAGTGAGGTAAAAGCAAACTGCTGCCAGCATCCTCAGATCAACTAAACACATCACACCAATACTCCACACTCAATAATTGCTCCCTGTGCAATCCCGTATTGACTACAAGACATTCCTACTCGCCTAGAAATCCCTCCACAACCTGGCACCCACTGAACTCGCTGACCTTCTCCCAGCCTATGCCCCCTCCCTCCGCTCTGCTGTTTTCCTTTTCACCCCCACATTCCAGTTCTTCATCATGGGTGCCAGGGCCCTCAGCTGCTTGGCTCCCAGGCTCTGGAAAGCACTCTCCCCACATGACATGCAGACAGTCATCTCATTCAAAACACACCTCTTAGAGAACCTTTTATCGGTCCTGTTTGATCTGGTCCTTTGATTTTTGAATTGCACTTTTAATTGATAATTTTATGTAGGCTTACTTTAACTGTCCTTTAGTATCTTGAAAGGCTTTCCCAAATAAAATGTATTTGTCACTTTCCTCTATCCGCCTGAAAGTGCACTGAGACGGAGCCCTGCTGGACCCCTTAGCTTGACTTTACTTTCTACCCCACCTCAGTGTGCTGACGGCTCTCACCACCCTGCCACCTGCTGCAGTTTCAGACCTTCCAAATTGCTCCAGGGCTCTGTACCTATGCACAGTTCTAGCTATAACATATTGCTTGCTGGGCCCACACTGCATGTAGGCCCGTCATAGAGGAAATGGGAGAAAGGAAGGGTGCGCTTAATTTGCATTCAAACGGGGCCTCACTCGCTCTCCCCTGACCTTGCACTGCATACAGCACATAAAGGTGTTAACATCTGCCTCTGTCAAGGGCTATATTGAGTTGGCTAGAGCCGAGATGAAAGAACTAGGAGGAAAATAATACACCTACTTTGCATATATTGGAAATTATAGGCACTGTATGCTACTATACCATTTACATGTCACCTTTCAAAAAGGGACACATTTTGAATGGGGTTAGCTTCAGGTAACTGCCAAAATAAAGGAAACTCCACCATAAATGTCTTAATAGGGCATTACAGGTTGGCCGAACAGTGTCAATGCGATGTAGATTCTTCAAGTGTCTGGAACTCTATTGGAGGGATGTGGTGCCATTCTTCCTCAATACATTCTATAAGTTGGTGTTTTGTTTATGGTGGTGGAAAACATTGTCTCAGGCACCTCTATAGAATCTCCCTTCAGTGTTCAATTGGGTTGCAAATCTGGGCCCAGTTTTTCAAAAATGAATTATCTGGATTTTGCCAACAGGATTAAATGCAATTAATAGAACGGGGGTCCCCATTAAGACAATGATTAGTCCACTCTATTCATTATATTGCTATGCATTTAATCCTATCCGATAGGTGAAATTCAGATAGATCTGGTGACTTAGACACACACACAGCAAATATTTTACTGTCCTTGTGGGAAGCTGAAATGTATTTACACTCCTATTTTCCATAAACATTGAGCCTAAAATAGCCTTTGTTCTTGGACTGGTGAACGGGTCCTTGATTTTACGATCCTTGTGGGGACTTGTCGATTTCCGTGTAACCACGAGGACAGTAATCCAAGACCCCACACCTCCTTGGTTCTGGTACCGGTTCCGACCATTTCCGTTTGGAAAGCATTCAGACCCCTTGACTTTTTCCAAATGTAGTTACTTAACAGCCTTCTAAAATAGATGAAATAAAAACAAATCCTCAATCTACACAATATCCCATAATGAAAGCAGAAAAAGGTTTAGGCATTTTTGAAAATGTATTAAATAAACAACCTTATTTGCGTAGTATTCAGACCTTTTGCTATGAGACTTGAAATTGAGCTCAGGTGCATCCTGTTTCCATTGATCATCCTTGCTGTTTCTTCAACTTGGAGTCCACCTGTGGTAAATTCAATTGATTGGACATGATTTGTATAGCCCGGTGTGTACCTTTCCAAGGTCCCACAGTTGACAGTGCATGTCAGAGCAAAAACCAAGCCATGAGGTCAAAGGAACTGTTCGTAGAGCCCAGAGACAGGATTGTGTTGAGCCACAGATCTGGGGAAGGGTACCAAAACATTTCTGCAGCGTTTAAGGTCCCAAAAAACACATTGGCCTCCATAATTCTTAAATGGAAGAAGTTTGAACCACCAAGACTCTTCCTAGAGCTGGCTGCCCAGACAAACGGCAATCTGGGGAGAAGGGCCTTGGTCAGGGATGTGACCAAGAACCCGATCACTCTGACACAGCTCTAGAGTTCCTCTGTGGAGATGGTTGTCCTTCTGGAATGTTCCTCTACCTCTGCAGCACTCCACCAATCAGGCCTTTATGGTAGTGGCCAGACTGAAGCCACTCAGTAAAAGGCACATGGAGTTTGCCCAAAGGCGCCTAAAGACTCTCAGACCATGAGAAACAAGATTCTCTGGTCTGATCAAACCAAGATTGAATTCTTTGGCCTGAATTCCAGGCATCATGTCTGGAGCAAACCTCGTACCATCCCTATTGTGAAGCATGGGGGTGGCATCATCATGCTGTGGGGATGTGTTTCAGTGACCGGGAAAGAGACTAGTCAGGATCAAGGCGACGATGAGCAGAGGAAAGTGCAGAGATCCTCAATTAAAATCTGCTCAGGACCTCAGACTGGGGTGAAGGTTCACCTTCCAACAAGACAACGACCCTAAGCACACAGACAAGACCAACGCAGGAGTGGCTTCGGGAACAAGTCTCTGAATGTCCTTGAGTGGCCTAGCCAGAGCACGGACTTGAACCCAATCGAACATCTCTGCAGAGACTTGAAAATAGCTGTGCAGCGACGCTCCCCATCCAACCTGACAGAGCTTGAGAGGATTTACAGAGAAGAAAGGGAGGAACTCTCCAAATACAGGTGTGCCAAGCTTGTAGTGTCATACCAAAGAAGACTCGAGGCTGTAATTGCTGCCAAAATAGCTTCAACAAATTACTGAGCTAAACAAATTACAGACAACTATGCAGACAAGGCCGAGTATAGCCCACAAAGATCTCTGCCACGGCACAACCCAAGGGGGGTTGCGAAACTCAGACAGGAAGATCATATCATAGATTTGAAAAAAACACTTTGTCATAGATGGACAAGATTAATAAAAGATGAAAGGCGAGTTCAGGAAGCCAAGCTAGAGCTCTGACGTTCACAGCGATGTGGGCAGATGTTTAGATCGCGAGACCCTGTAGAAAATATGTCTCCAACATTTTACATGTACAAATGTATTGTACAGTTATAAGGTGACATCTTGGTTATTGTGTACTATATTTAGAAAAACGAAGTAATTTCATACAGTTTTGTTGAATAGGAAATGATTCATTACTCAAAAGTTACACCTCAGCAGTTTAAATATTTCTACCAGGAAGATGCTATTTGAACCGTCCCTGGCATATGCAGGAGTACTAGTTATTGTTTATGGCCCCCATGATAATCACTTTTGGGGACTACTTTTGATTACAGGTTCAATTTCAATTTAGTTACATTTAGTGACACCCCCCCCCCCCCCCCCCCATATGTTCCTTTTGAGACCAAGTCACTGATCTCTTCTAGCCAAAATGCCCAGTGGCTCATTATTTTTCTGCATGATGGACTGTCAATTGCTTAATTAACTTGGGAACCAAACCTGTGGAAGCACCTGCTTTCAATATAATTTGTATACATCACTTACTCAAGGGTTTCCTTTATTTTGGCAGTTACCTGTTTCTCTCACTTACTTATCTAATCTTAGAATAACATGTTTAACATTGTTTTTACAAACATGTTTAGATGGTGCTTTACCAAGACCAGCAGTATTTTTACGAGGTGTCTCTTTGCTTTGTATTTTACTGTTTTGGATTTAAAAAAATTCCTATAGTTAGTTGGTACCTTTCTCCCAAAACCTATATTATTATCTCTGACAATTATCACCTTCATATTCTGTATCTTTCCTTAATTTTCTATCTTCAGATTACAGTTTGTGTAAGTATCTATCTCACTCTTTGTGTTTGTAAGCCTAGTACGTTCTCTTCGTGTGCGTTGTGAAATAGCTGAGCATCCTTACTGTTTATTTCCTTCTGTTACCCGGTTGTTTTATATATATTTTTTCCTGAAATTTGAACTCTGTGTCTTTCCATTATAGGCCCCCAGTAGCCTCTTAGATGCCTTGGAGCAGCATTTAGCTTCTTTAGAAGGGAAGAAGGTGAAAGATTCCACAGCAGCCAGCAGGTAGTCCTTTTCCCTTCCCTTTGCTCACTTGCCAGTCCAATGCAGTCCAGTTACACAAAGCCTGTTTGCTCAGGCACCACATTTAGCAAGTGGGTATGAGTTGGAGCGTTTGTTGGTGGGCAGCAATCCCAACAATGTGTCTTGTTACTGTGGTCCAATGTATGCTTTTCCTTTCTGTGTTTTGCCAGTTGTTTCCTTGAAAATATTGACAAATGCTCCGGGAGCTACAGTTGCAGTGTTTATCTTCAATTTATGCAAGTCCTACATTGTTAATACAGACATACTTGTCTGTGGCTAATATCAGGGGCATTTCATTTGTTTCCTTTTTGTGTCTTTGAATGCACTATAATTTATGTGCACTGACCAGTGCTCATACAGGTTTTATGTTTAGAATGGGAGAAGTGTATTATAAAATTGAATTACCCCTCAAGCAGAAATCCTTTCTATTTTTATGCCAATCTCCTGCTACTATTGTAGCCATCTATCAAAGTGTAGTTGTAAAAATATGCACCACTTTCTTATACTGAGCTTGTAGAACTCTTCTTCTGCCAGCACAGCACTTTTGACAATGGCCTGTTAACAGTCCCCCTCCCCTGCTGACCCCTGTCTCTCTCTTCCACCTTTTCTGTCCCTCAAGGGCTAGCACACTCTCCAACGCTGTCTCCTCTTTGGCCAACACGGGCATATCTTTCACCAAAGTGGATGAGAGGGAGAAACAGGCAGCTCTGGAGGAAGAGCAGGCTCGCCTCAAAGCGCTAAAGGTACATTTTTCTTCTAGTGCCCTTGTTCACTCTGCATATTACCCTACTGGGTTTAATCTGTTCTGGCTTTTCAGCGTTTTGGGATATTTTTCTTTAGCTCATAAGTTGCTCTCCCGAGGTCATTAGTCATTGGCTGATTCCAGTGACTCCCCAGCACCAAATTAAGTTAAATTACATTTTAAGAGCTTGTATTTTAATTTGATCTGGCTAGTAGGTAGGCCTGGTGTTGGGTTTTGTTGAATTTGTCCCGGTCCACTTAGGAGCAGCGTCTGAAGGAACTCCAGAAGGGGCCTTTCTCTGCCACCACGGCTGCCTCCCCTGTGTCAACGGACGGTGGGACCATCAACACAGCACCGGCCATTGACCTCTTCTCCACGCCCAGCTTCGCAAACTGGTGAGGGCACCCTTTCTATCCTAGCCCTTACCCATATCTATGCCCGACTGCCTCCTCCCTTCTGACCATCAACAGCAGTGTCTTCCCAGTGTAACTGATGGAGCGAGGAGTGTCACTAAGCAGGCAACATGGCAGAGTAGTGAAGGCAGAGGCTGATACTCAAACAGCTGTCGGGTCTGTCTA
This sequence comes from Oncorhynchus masou masou, assembly GCF_036934945.1. NCBI lineage: Eukaryota > Metazoa > Chordata > Actinopteri > Salmoniformes > Salmonidae > Oncorhynchus > Oncorhynchus masou. Next base: position 54,187,257 of record NC_088222.1, read on the forward strand.
GCAAAATGCTGTGAAGTTGCAATGACTGAGGAATGTTAGTAGTTCATACAGACAAACTCTAGTTACTCGGCAAGCTAATAAAACTTGTACTGAGCAAAATAATGAGGAGTTTGGTGCCATTGCTTTGCTGCCAGCTCGTACATAAAGGTTGCTAGCACTGTCATTTATCAATGAACAGCCTAACCCCTCACAGTTATGTTTCTTTATTTAAAATATACTTTCACTCCATCATAGATGCCATGCTGGCTGGCCTAAGTACTTTTTATATACAGGAAACCGCCTATATGAATGGAAGCACTTGAGTAAATGAGGGATACCAACAAAGTATATTGAAAGTGGATGCTTCTGCAATTAACATCCCATTGTGCTTAGAGTCATGCATAAAAATGCTGGGGAGGCCATTATAGCGCGGCAGGGTAGCCTAGTGGTTAGGGTGTTGGACTAGTAACCGAAAGGTTGCAAGTTCAAATCCCCGAGCTGACAAGGTACAAATCTGTCGTTCTGCCCCTGAACAGGCAGTTAACCCACTGTTCCTAGGCCGTCATTGAAAATAAGAATTTGTTCTTAACTGACTTGCCTGGTTAAATAAAGGTAAAATAAAAAAATTATATTGGCTACCATGGCTATGCCCCCATCCACGGGGCACAAGTGGTCACTGAATAGTTTGGCCATAATTTAACATAATTTAATAGTTTGACCCAATTTAACTATTTTGAGATTCTGGAGCGGTGCTTGAGACAGCGTTTTCCACCACCAACAAAACACCATTATGGAACTTCTCTTAGAAGAATGATGTCGCATCCCTCCAATGGAGTTCCAGACATTTGTAGGATCTATGCCAAGGCGCATTTGAAGCTGTTCTGGCTTGTGGTGGCCCAACGCTCTATTAAGACACTGTTGCGGTTTCCTTTTTCCGTGGTTTTATATACCCGTGTCTACTATTGTAATTCCATTATTTTCAGTGCACATTAATGTAAAAGTGGCGGTGTTGGCCAAAAAACTAGATTACATGTGTAGTGTCCAGGCACTGATATGATCACAACTCCTTGTGGAGTTTATGGCTTTGTCCCAAAAGGCATCCTATTCCCTAAAGTACACTACCGTTGACCAGATCCATATAGGGAATAGGGTGCCATTTGGGATGCACATTATGTTTACCCATCCAGTTATTGCAGATCTTTAAGTGGGGCAATTAATAGTAGCCTTGTGGTTGAGGTTGTTGAATTTAGACTGGGCAAACCTCATTCCACACTAGCAAGCCACTGCTCAGTAGTTCAGGGCCTATTCCTAGAGAAGCCACTCAGTGCCATGTTACCATATAGCCAAACACTCCATTGCTATTAATAGGTCTGCCAATCTATTCTTACACACTGTGCCTTTGCCCACCTAAAGAAATCGATGCCAATTGAACGCATCTGTCGTTCCACATTTGCATGAATGTCAATGTACTTCAAAAAATAACCTCATACATAAAATGTAAGCATTTATAATGATATAATTCTATCTCCAACATTAAGGTGGATGGCAAGGGTGCTTGTTGCTTAACTGCACCTAGAACGTATTGCATTCCCATGTTCGAGTCAGATCAGAGTAGCTGTTCAAGGAGCACCTCTGGCTGTTCAAAGGTTATTGATTGCATGTGACTTTCAGAGAGACTACTGTTTCACCTGCTCGACTGCTCAAACAAGACTGCAACGTTTGTCTTCAGTGTGTGTGCTTGAAATGTTTGGGATTGTTTTAAACTTTTTTTTTTTAGGTGAGCGGTGGGAGTAAGTAATAGGTAGAAAGCCCCCCTGTCTGCTAGATGCAACTTCTACCTTGAGCGTTATGAAAACCTTTTGAATAGGCTACGGTAGAGTTGGGATTTAGCTTTTTGGGAGACTGATGAATCTTTGTTTTACACTTCTCTTCCTCTCCACTCAAGCACTTCCAAGGCGGCGAGCGACCTGCTGGACTTGCAGCCTGCGTTTCAGCAGCAGGCACTGCCCATCTCCACTGGCCTGCCGACAGCCAACACATGGGGAGGTGAAGGCTCCCATCACACCATGAACACCTGTTTTACACCCCTTATTGACAAGCATACTGTACATATACACACTCTTTCATTGTATTCCTCTGTGTAAACTAATGTGATAGGCCTGTACATGTGTCATAGTCATACATGTTCAAGCAAGCTCGTGCCTACTTAAACGACTTCTTTACTCAGTTTGCTGGTGGTGGATATTCCTTGTGTATTTGACCTAACTCCTGAAGGCTATTGGGGAACTTGAATTGGGTGGTGAGGCCTCCTGAGTGGCACAGCAGTCTTAGGCTCTACATTGCAGTGCTAGAGGTGTCACTACAGACCCGGTTGCAATCCCGGGCTGAATTACAGCTGGCCGTGATCGGGAGTCCCATAGGGCGGCACACAATTTGGCCCAGCATCTTCAGGGTTAGGTGAGGGTTTGGCCAGGGGGGCTTCACTCTGCTCACCGCACTCTAGCGACTCCTTGTGGCGGGCCGTGTGCCTGCAGGCTGACCTCTGTCATCAGTAGAACGGTGTTTCTTCCGACACATTGGTGATTCTGGGTTAAGCAGGCGGGTGTTAAGAAGCGCTTTTTGGCGGACGCGTGACTCGACCGATCCCGTTGAGGAGCTGCAGAAATGAGACTAGAAATTGGGGCGAAAATAGGGGGTAAAATAAAATTTGGGTGGTGAGACTTCTCTATCAGCTAAAGTCAATCAACTGTTAAATCACAGTTGGGTAGTTTGCTAGGCAAACTGTCAGCAACTTCGGCTGGACTGTGCACATATTCAAGTTGTTAATTTACCCCATCTGATTGCTATGACAGCTTCTGTCCATTCATGGGATTGGTAGTTAAACCTCATGACAGAGGTGGCAAATTAAGAGGCACCTTTATCTTGAGTGCCCTGTAATGTTGTGTGTGCTTTGGAATTCAGGGTCTTGTGTCAAATGGAAAGTAAATAATGATAAGGTTGAAATGATTAGATACAAACCAACCTGTTTGCCTTTTCACTTACAAATACACCACGTTTAGTGTCCCTCAAATAAAACGTTATTTTGTGTTTTATTCCAGTCATTGTGCTATCGCTAGTTGGCATTGGCTCGCGAAAGTACTAAACTTCCTTTTATTTTGAACACGTAGACATACAAATGGTATCCACAAGTTCATCTTACTTTAGGGAATTAGATAAAGGGAATCATTGCCAAAATTCCGAAGTATCCCTTTTTTTAAGGCTCTGTTTGTTTCATGTGAAGAAGTGAACATTTTGGACTGGTGCACAAATTTAGTATATGGCCTTTGGTGTTAACATATTATGGGGTTAGATGCATGTGATAGAATAACCTGCTTCATGTCAAATATTGCTTATTATAGCTTAGATACAATGAGGCTGTTTTGTTTCCTTGCAATGATACGTTGAGTTTTTTTTTTTATAAGAACTCAGTTCATGAAGCTTTCTGGTGTGGGTTTTGTGTTCTGCCGCACCCTGTGTTGTGTTTCTGCATGCTTCGTTTGACCTGACTCATCGTCCTCTACTAATACCTCCCGGTTCTCTTCTGTTTGTTCCCTTTGCCTGTGTAGATCCTTTCACTTCTACAGAAGCTGTCGATGACTCCATTCCAAACCTTAACCCTTTCCTATCACATCCTGTTGTTGATGCTGTCCATCTACCTGTCGACTCTTCTGATGGTGTTAGTTCTAGGACACCCAGTCATGAAATGTTTGGTGGTAAACAACATTTTTCTTTCTCAATTATGGGGTGTTGTCAATTGTCCCCATTTGTCGTATTCAGCCTGGATGCACCATTCTGCCCTCTTGGTCCTAGTTTTTACACCTCAAGCTGTGAGTGCGTGTGATTTGTATTTACGTGGGGTATATGATGTTGTAGTTAGATGTGCTGGCTCTACCGATGTTTTTTTCTGGAATCGGGTGCTTATCTGGGTCGTTGTTTGTCTTTGGTATTCCAAATAAGGAAAGGTGATAGCGTTTCCCACAAATGACCGCACCAACAAGGTTTTAAGTACATGGTTTTAAGTACATTTTGAAAAAGATGATGCATTTCGACCGTGTGTCTTTGTCAATTTCTAGCACCGTTACCTAAAACACTTGCTGCGACAGTATATGATTAGTTTTTGTTTGACTGTGTGCTGTGATGACACAGGAGTTTTTGTTATGCTGCTGACTCTGTTTCCTCATGTAACATAAGATTTCTGTCATTTGTTTTTGCCTTTTTTTTTTTAAGTGATAAGGAAACCAATTGCATTGTTGCTTGAATTTGTATTTTATTTTTGATTCTCCAGATCATTACAATCCCTTTATTGATTCGAGCACCTCCCTTGCATCTGATCATGAGCACACAGTGCGGATAGAGCAGTTTATCTCAGGTACTATGATGGGGAACCCAACTGACCTATGTTTTCTGGAAACCACGGAAACATAGGACCCTGAACCTACCCCGGGTTTATGTTTGCTCTGGTGTAGCTGATTGCCATTTTGCTTTGAGTACTAGGGTTTTGTGTTTAAGCTTTTTTAAGAATTCCTTCCTTTTCACAAACTGCTCTGCTAGATTTTACTTTTCCATTTTGACCATCTTCTTGTGCACTTTTCTGGAGCTGTACTTCTCATGTCGTTTATCTTAATTTCTAATCTTGTTTCTCTACGTGCCTTCTAAAACGGCCTCTCTTTGCTGTCCATCCTTCCTGCTTGCCTCTGGTTGTGTGTCAGACTCCTTCTGTGGGCCAGCATCTTACCCTACCACCCCTCTCTTTCAATCTGAGCCCCCTGCTGTAGCTGGTCTGTTTGGAGGTAAGTACCTGGGGCTTGCCATTCCTACTGTCTCCTTGTCTTATCTCTGGTCCGAATAGTGAACTTGGTTGTACAGAATAGATTTGAATAGACAAGGGTATCTGCAAGATGGCTGAAGGTGGTGGAACCACCCTACATAAGTTAACAAGTGAAAGAAATTACTTCCATTTTACACCAGAAAGCTTAATGGCTTGATTAATGCCTCAACTAATATCAGCCCCCAACCCTCTTGTTTCCTCTGACCCAGGGTTCTCGGCATCTCCCACCCCGCAGCCTCAGACCGCCAGAGGCCTTAATGTCGACTTTGACTCGGTGTTTGGTAACAACGTTGACTCGGCTGGTAAAGATCACATATCCCCCTACCTCTCTCAATTTACCACCATGAAATATGGGCATGAAATTATTTGATTTGAAGTGTTCCATCGCTTCACATAAAAGTTACCCTTCGGCACATCTCTAGGATCAGCTTACCCTCTCCTAATACTAACCTTAACCATCAGAGGGGGATCACAAACCTGAACATAGAACAATGTCTAGGGGCAACATAATGCTTCTCCCATGGGCACCACATCCTCTGCTGCCTACTGGGGGCAACTCACCTCATGGGCCATCGCAGTGCTTGGGGATTGGATGTTTTGGAAATGACTTCAATATACTTGCAGCGAGTGCTTGGTCAATGCTTGAGAAAATGTACCACCATGAAATATGGGCATGGATGATTTGCTTTGAAGTGTTCCAAAAGAAGCATTAATGTTCTTATTTTTATATTTTGGGGGATGGGGAAAGCACGGGATTCATATGCACTATTTTCAGTTACCTGTCTGTCATTCGAGTCATGGTGGGTTTCAGGTCTGCTCTGGTGCCTTTGAGCTCCTTTAACAAACACTTCTTGAACTCTTCAAACTGCAACATGGCAGTTTGTCATGAATAGAACCCAAAGACTCAGGGCAGTGCTTTCCTCAGCATCACACTGTAACATAACACTTAAAAGGAAAACCACCCAAAAACGATGTTTTGGTATTTGTTTCATTAGCCCGTTGTTGATATAGTCCCAGAATGTTTTGCAAGCAATCAACTTTCAAAATACAGCCTGTATGATGCATTTAGCATAGTATTCCTTTAAAGTATATTTTTAAAAGAATACTACATTCAAAAAACGTATTTTAGTACTTTGTCAATCTTTCTATTGTTAATCAAATCCCCCTCTATTTTTTTTCTCATGTTTTCAAGATGAAGCACTTTATGGAAAGCAAAAACATTCCATTATACATCATAGGATGTAAAATGCATGATATGTTTTTGTTTGTGTAGTATTCCTTAAGTCCATCTAGTCAATTTATTCCTTTCACATTGTCTAATCTTGCATGATCTTTAAGGAAAATGGAAGAGCTTAGGAAATTAGTATTGGGACTATATCAATCTCTCTTCTTATAGACTACTGCCCCTGAGTAGTTGTGCCTATGAAATCATAAGCACGTCATTAATGGGAACATTTGTCAGCTCAATAACGTGTTAGTGAAGAGAGGAGAATGTACACGTATGTAATGTGTGGTTTTTGGGGTGTTTTGCTCACGACCTCACTGTTGTTTTTTTGTTTCTCTCCCTTGTCCATTGGGTGAACACACACTTTGGGCCTTGGCTTTTGCATGGCACATGCATGACTGGGTGAGTGAGTTGACTACACCCTCCTTAGTCCCGGACTGCCGGAAATGTCATTTTCTCATGCGACACCCGCTTCCCATTTCGCTCACGTTAACCATTTCCTCTTACCTGTCTCATCTCTGGTGTTGTGTGTCATTGTCTGTCGTCTGGCGTTCCTTTACTACCTGTTTTGTCCCTCCGTCACTCCCTCCCACCCTGCCCCCTTTACTTTTAAAACAATGTTTTAGGTGGCATCCTCAAACCCACAGTGGCCTCCTTGCCCGGCCAGGGGCAAATCCCCAGCGGGCAGCAGCCTGGGAAGCTGGTGTCTGACGACCTGGACTCGTCCTTGGCCAACCTTGTCGGCAGTATGTATCATTAACGTGCTCCTTAGGCCTTTCTCATACTTTACTGTAATGGTCAACTGCATATGCTATTGATGAATACTCAACCTTTTTAGCAGACCAGCTTCCAGATGAAGTGTCGTGTGCCAGCTCTGTTGGACATTGTCAAATCAGTAGCTCTATGCACTCAACTGTCAATGCATTCTCTTTCCTTTTCAGATTTGGGAATTGGCAATGGCGTGGCAAAAAAGTAAGAATGCTATGTTAACTAAACCGGAATCACTTTAAAACGTTTTCTAAAATTCCCCCCCAATACTGATATGGCAGTTAAATGACAAATAATTAACATTTCCATTTTTTATTTAGTGATATTCATTGGAGTCAGCCTGGTGAGAAGAAGTTGACGGGTGGAAACAATTGGCAACCAAAGACGGCTCCCTCTACCACATGGAACCCTGCCACCATGGTAAGTTTGTTCAGTATGAGTCTTATCTGTAGTTTTCAAAGTTCTGATCACAAATCGATTGCGGTGATCAATATAAATGATAGATTTATGAAAGGAAATGTGTAATTTCCTCATCTGTTTATCCAACCCAAACGCTGCTTGGTTTAAGTTCCTGGTGCATACGGATCATATGGACAGGATTCACCAACTGCCTTTTAGTGTGTTTTTTTTTACTGTGTTAACTGAACTTGTATTTTTTGTTTCAATATTTTCTAATCTCTGTCTCAAATGTCTGCTGCATTGTATAATTGTTCTCCTGGGGGAAAAATACAGAACGGAATGCATTTCCCACAATACGTAAGTTTCAATGGTCGTACTGTTTCCTGCACTTTTACCAAAGCTGGCATGCCTGGTATTAACCCCACACATTCACCCAGTCACGTCTTCTCTCTGACTTGTGGGCCAAGAGGCCCGGGTCACTCATCACCCGCCCTGCGGTCTGCCCTGTGGGCGCCTTACGACCTGCTGACCTCAATCTAACACCGATGCCACAGCATGATCTGTCATGACTGACTTCTCCTCCTCACCTCAACCCTTTGTTCTCCAAAGGCTGGTTTATACTAGGTCTAACGACATGTCTCTAGACTGTAAGAATACATCCATGAACCGTTGTTACACCTACTGTACATTTTTAAACGTATTATTCATTTTTATTTATTTTTTTATAATCCTTTGCTGTCTTTGTTTGACTTCTGGTCACAAATTACTCTGAGCCTGCATTAAGGGTCACATACTACCTGTATAATAAGGACATACCTGTTGTGACAACACGACAGTCATAACATGACAACCTGTTTTAGTTCCAAAATGTTTCACCCTACTATCTGAATTTCTACAATAGGAACCCTTTTGCTACTGTGTGCCCTTGTATGTTTTGAGGGTGATGGTGTAACCACTAGACCACTCTAACTCGGTAAAAGTTAGCTAGATCTGTTTCCATAAGCTGATCTCGCCTGTTCACAACCCTTTCAAATGTCATTATTAAGACGGTGTTCTCCAAGCTCATGACTGAAGGGTTTCCAAAAAGGTTTCCATGGTTTGTGAGTAGGAATGGTGTTTCCATAAGAATGTTAAATAAGCATTCTTACAACAACAAAAGCCTAGTCCGCAATTAGCAAGTGAAAACTGTTATAGAAATATGCCGAAAGACCATGGTATCTTTTGTCTATTGATACTGCCAAGGCCAATGGGAGGATGGACAAGAAACTGAGGTAAGCTCTTGGGTAGCTGCATGATCTACAACTAACACGCTTTATGCTGTTTTACCCAGACATCACTTTACAGAAAGTCATCTCTTTGATTTAAAAAAAATATATATTTATTTTTTCCTTTGTTTCTTCTGAACAGTGTGCCAAACAGCATGTTGGCTGGGAGGCTTGCAAGACACCCCAGTTTGGTTATCGCAAAGCGACTGCTCATGATTTGCATAAAGTTCTGATGGCATCGTCAAGCCTCTGCACTTCACCTCCCTTTCATTGAAAATGACTGCTTACGGTTTGGGCATTATAAATAGTATCTGGTGAAAACCCGGAGTTGAGATTTGCCACATTCTAACTGATAATTCAGTGGAAGGTTAATGGTAGTAAAATCGATCACAAAAAAAAATCATTATGGTGGTTACCTTGGTCACCAATAATAATGACTCACCTTCCAAGCCGTTGAAAGCGGCCTTTGTTTTGAATGGAAATACAGATTCATTTTTTGGGGGATGTTTGGATGTTCAGTCTCCCTGATACTTGACATAAAAATAAACTGCCGTACACCAATATTTGTAAGCATTATGTTTGATTAAGATGTTAACCTTTTGGGCAACACGATCAAAACGGGATTCCAAAATGCAAATACTTAAATGTTGCTTAAAACATTATTTTAACTGTTTTCGGTGTTTTTTTCCACCTCACCCTGGACACTTTCTGGTAAGTCTTTGAATCAGAACTTTACTGCCATGCAACAGTAGTTGCAAGGAATGTTTTCTGTCCCATTGAATTGACTGATTTAAGCTTCCACAGTGGACTCCCTGGCCTAAATGATCAACATTGTGTTTTAGTGTTGTCAGAAGGTGCTGGGCTATAATGACTATTGCAGAGTGAGCTTCTCCGGAACCTGATAATTACCTCCATATTTTCCTATTCAAGCAAATGTCTGCAATCGTTTTGCATGGCCTATATTTTCTGCCGAGTATGCTTTTATGCAAAGCATTTGTGATGAATGTGAGAAGTTGAAAAATGGCTGCTGGACTATCGAAACAAGTGCTGAGTATGTAATGAAACCCACATTTATGTTTTATATACGTCCACTTGTTCATTCTGTCCGTTTTTCAATGGCTTGATTTGCTAATTAAATATTTCCTTCCCGAGGGTGCCTTTTCATTGAACTGAAAGGCCTGTGATGAAACAAATCGGGGTTTGTTACTACTCTGAGGGCTGTTTGAGAGTCTAGTAGTTTCTCTATAAAAGCCCCCCCTCACGCTGTCTTTTTCAGGAGAGCAGCTCTGCACCTGCAAGTAACAGCTTCTTGCTTCAGGGCTCTCTCGCTCTCTCTCTCACCCTAACACACACTGTAAGGGTAAACTAGGGGGAATAAGGACAGGCATGCCAAATGTTTCCCAGATGTGCCATTAGTCTTGCCAAAGTGGGAGCAGGCAGGCAATGAGACTGAAGTGTTGCATGTGAATGGGACAATTGTAGCTTGTCTGAGAGATGAACAAAGACAACTTTGTTCAGGTGGGTTGTTTCTGGAGAGGAGGGAACTATACGGACCAAAATGACTAAGCATTTGCACCTGTTATTTTGCAAAAGTGATTAATGAACTAAATAAACATGACTATAAAACGGTCATTATTTGCAATTGGTTATATGCTAACTGCGTAAAAGTGACAGTGTCCTGGTTTATTGAGTGACCATCTTTGCTTGTTATCTCAGGCACCATCTGTCATGGCCTTCCCTGCAACAACGCCGACGGGAATGATGGCATATGGAATGGTAAGATCTTCTTTTCAAGCTATTGCAGCCATGCCTCAATCTTTGTGAGAATGTGCAACCATATCTGACTTCTGGAGCTTTGTGAATGCCTCCCTCAGTACATTATGTTTCTGAATCTTATTTTTAGCTGACAAAGAGAATTCCACACTTTGAACCAATAACAATTGTTTGTTGGGGTTACTTATTTCTATTTTATTTTTAAGATTATACATTTGCCTCTGGTTTACTCCAGGTCCCGGGTTCATGAAACATCTCAATGTAGGATCAGTTTTGCCTTTTAGATTATAAGGAATGGACAGGAGGGGGCCTGATCCTAGATCAGCCCTATTTGACATTTTATGACTAGATCTTCCGATGCAAAGGCACCCATCCCTGTGCTTTCAATGAAGACCTAGGGCAATGATCAAAATGTTACATTTCACCAGCATAAACTCTGTACAAATTCTAAGCAGAAACATGTCTTTAAATGGCAAAATAGAATCCTGCACCCCCTGTCAAATGGTTCTGCGGGCTTCCCGGGTGGCACAGTGGTCTAAGGCACTGCATTGCAAGCTGTGCCACTGAAGATTCTGGGTTTGAGCCCAGGCTGTCGCAGCCGGCTGCGACCGGGAGGCCCATGGGGCGACTCACAATTGGCCCAGCATCGTCCGGGTTAGGGAGGGTTTGGCCGGCAGGGATATCCTTGTCTCATCGCGCACTAGCGACTCCTGTGCCGGGCGCAGTGCACGCTGACTAGGTCGCCAGGTGTACGACACATTGGTGCAGCTGGCTTCCGGGTTGGATGTGCGTTGTGTCAAGAAGCAGTGCGGCTAGGTTGGGTTGTGTTTCGGAGGACGCATGGCTCTCGACCTTCGCCTCTCCCGAGTCCAAACGGGGGTTGCAGTGATGAGACAAGACTAACTACTATCAATTGGATACCACAAAATTGGGTAGAAGAAAGTGGTAAATTGTTCTGGAGTCTTTGACTGTAGCCTATAGCGCATTTTCTGTATTTGTGGGTTAGGGTTGGATGCAGCCTCAGATTTTCACTAGCACGTAGTCGGGTGGATGCGGATGGATTATTAGATATTGCTGGTGAAAAACCGTAATGTCCAATAAGAAATGCTCTTTTCTGTTGCAAATGTTTTCCATTGCGTGCGGTAATGAACATGACCCTGTTTCCTGGGGTTCTAAATTCTATCAAAGAGAATCTTGGTGGGGAATACCTTGTTAGGCTTATGAAAAATGTGACACTAGAACCAATTTGTGACAATGTTCTCGTTCATTTCAACACCCACAGACTAGCCAAAAGGTCCATGACGAATCAAATGGAAAAATGACCAAGACATTGTAATGGATGTCACATTGTAATGATTGACAATGCAAGCTGTTGCTATGCATCAAGATGAGCTGAATCAGCCATGAACTTTAACATTGGAGTGCTCGTGTCATTATGGAGCTATATTTGAACTATAGTTAATCAGTAGCCAGTGTCAAATCAGCCGAGGACATGTACCGGTACAATGATTTTGTTCTGTTGACTCTACTGTGAACTGAGACATCGTACTACTATGTAACCATCATGTATCGCTGAAATAATTGACAATTGCTCATGTTATCACCATTTCTTCAGCAGGAGAGAGTTTGGTGCGCACAACTTTCATGACGTTTTAATTTTTTGTTTGTCTTCCTTCAGCCTCCCCAGATGCGTACCATGGGCGTGATGACCCAGCCCACTATAATGTACGGCCAACCAGTCATGAGGCCAGCCAACCCCTGTGGCACAGCCCCAGGAGCACAGGTACTAGGCTCTCCATTCTATTCCCTTCCCTGGTAGCTTTTCTCTGAACAGATGCCAAGCAGTAGGGTGATGTTGCCACCGTAGACGCTGATCTTGGGTCAGTTTAGTATTTTTCCGCACTAAAGTAGGAATCCATTGTAGTGTATTGCAATGTACATTATTTCAAACACCATTTTTATTCTTTCTGACATTAATGCATGTGTGATAGAACAGCAGAGTATGTACTAGAATTGATCATATATTACGCTGCTGGATTCTCAGCTGTTTCGCCCTAATGTTGATCTCCGCTTTAAGTTTAGGAACAGATGAGGAAGCTGATCCTCGATCTGTACCTTGGGGATACTTCACCCCCCCAGAGCATTTACAAACTCTCCCTGCCCTCGGAGGAGCCTGGTTAGACTGTTCATGTCCTCAAACTAGTATCTTTCAAAATGGAGTCGCTTACATTGCAATTTGACAAGTTTATTTCAGTTTACTTGCCGACTTGAAATGGATTTGAGCCCAACCATGCTCCCTACTGCCTTGCAATAGAATGAAGTCTGACTGTGGCCAACTTAAACACCCTCTGAGGTGGTATGCCTGCTGTCTGTATGAAAAATATATCTGCAGGATGCATTGTCCAGCCCCACAACTCATTCTCCATTAAAAGTGGTATTGGAATATACACTGTTATTTCATATATCACTGGTAAATGGTTTAAATTGGCAAGTGACTTAAGGAATTATATTCTGGAGGTCAATAGGAATTCTGCGCTTTGGGACTTCTATTCAGAACGAGCTTTCATTCACCCTCGTACCATTTCAGCTATTAAATCAAATCAAATTTTGTCACATACACATGGTTATTCTGAATGATGCCTGGCATGTCAACATAGTATTTAGAATAGGATCTAACACCCTCATCCTGCTTTCATCTCTTCAGTAGGCTCGAAATCAGAACGATAGTTGCCTTAGGAGAGTATCTTGTGAAGCATGTGTTTTTTTTCTGACACGATTTATCTGTTCTCTTGTCAAGAGCTGTAAGGTTTTACCTCCACACTGACCGTGTTAGGGCGCTACACTCTGGACCTGAGCCTGTTCTCTCCATTCTGATCCCTTTATCTGTAGCTAGGTTCTCCCCTCTTGTTTGTAATTTTCCTCTAGTCGTTCCGCGATTCCCTTCACCCTGTCATTCTCTCTCTGAACTAGCCCTCGGCAGCTTCTAGTCCTTCCAGTCAGAGTCCTCTCAGAGCACCAGGAAAGGACCCCTTTGCACAACTCTCTCTCAAGGATTTCTTGTAGAACCTCTTTAGGTACAACATGTCCTGTGTGTGCGCTGCATGCTCATATCTGCACACTTCTGCCCCGCTTGCCAACACACCAATGTCTCTTGGGTTTGATAATTATTTGTGCTTCAAAGCTTAATGGCCCAGTCTTTCCCTTCATAATCACTCAACCACCTGTAAGATGTCGCTTGCTCCGTTGCCTTGCATGTCTGCACGGAAGTCTGACCTAGACTGCGAAACAACACTTTTTGAAAAGTACATTGGTCCATGTGACATTTTGACAATGTAATGAAAGCAGCGCTGTTAACAGACCGCATCACTTCATAAACTGAGACATTTATTTTGAAAACAAAGCCACATTGGTGTGCATTAAATATTCACTGTCCATTTACAAGCATTTACATAAATGATCAGCAGCCTCTTGTGGAAATTGACCGTTAAAATAAATGTCACCACTAGTATTGGAGGAATATAGTTTCTTTTGACACTTGTCCATGCTGACAAAATGGAGCGCTTTGAGAATTCTAGATGTTAATATTCTCTTGAGTGGACTTCAGCCCTGTATGTTTGTTTATCATGCTGCAATTCAAGCTTCAAACCAGGGGTGGAACCAAAATTATATGCCACTGTTCTGACCAGCAAAATAAAGTTCGGAACCAGTTCAAACCCCTCAAAGTACTGGTTTGTATTCTTTATTTTTAGCCTGTGAAATAGTTTTTTTTTTTTTTTTTTTTAGCTCATTAAGTAACTTAATAGAGCAGGCAAGCTAGTTGTTTACATTGTGTAAAATGTTATTACATTTTGCGGATGGGAAGAGAGCGTTGAGGAGGCTAAGTGCTGGGCATCTTATGACATGCATTATACGAATTAGGTCCAGAATTATACCTAGGTGGAGCAATTTTGAATGTCCTTAGTTTGAGCTAGCTAGCGCGCTTGAAAGCTTGAGCTAGCTACTGTAGCTAACAAGCTTGAGCTAGCTTGAGCAAGCTAGCAAGCTCGTGTGCAGAGTGGCACCAGAATTAAAAACACGTCTTACCTTTTTTGTAGTTAATAGATCCAACTCGAGATGTGATAACTAGGCCTGTAGTGTCCTTAACTATCATTGAAAAAGTGAATCCATTCTTCTCTAGCTAATTAAAAATCTTTCTCCTTATCTTCTGAATCAAGCTTGTAACTAATGTCAGTACAGTAGCCTATGCTTCGGGAAGGGCAGAGATTTTCAGCTTGCAGGCAGACACTGGAATATGTTTGAGTGACCGAGCATTTTGCATAGGGGTTTTGTTGTGGGACTTGAACTTCACCGGTTCCCATGCTTTAAAAGTAAAGGTTCTATTTCTTTTCCTTGAAAAATCGTATTTTACGGTTTTCAGTTCTGTTCCCTGAACCGGTTTCAAATCTCTGCTTCAAACACTTAATCGTTCCCCCCCTTTTTTTAAATGAGATTTTTGCTGTTATCTTCATTGCAATACATTCCATTTTCATTAAATCAATGTGGCCAGAATGTATTTAATAGATAGTGCAAAATAAATTACTATGCTTTCGGGTGTTTGATTTGGCCAAAAGTAAGTCCTGGATGGAAGGCATTTTTGATCTAAGAATATGTCATATGTCCTGTTTTGTGCTGGAGGACTTCTCAGCTAGTCATGACACAGGACCAGCGATTAACTGAATCGTGTCAATGACCATCCTTGAGGACACACTGCTGTCCTGATCAAACACACATCTGAGAACGCAAGTGCTGGAGAAAAAATATCTACAAAGATTGTTCTATTATATTCTGGCCTACATTTTGTGAAAGAACTTGATTGGGTATCAAGGGAAACAAGGAATATTAATGTTTGGCACTTAAAAAATAAATACATTCAACATGGCATTTATCTTTCTCTCAGCAGATGCAGTTCATGTAACTTAAAGGAGGCTTTTGCCCTCCGAAGACAAACCATGAAGCAGCGAGACTAACTTTCAAGCAAAAATCCAGTTAACTGTTATACTCCTCATCGAGAATATCAGCACAAATAAGGACTCAAGGGGGGAAACCATGTCCAAGAGGCGTCAAGTATAGGACACGGATCCCATTTTGTAATTTGTCTTCCGAGAAACAGTGTGCGCTGCCATTCTAACCTTTCTACAGGGATCACTCATCCCATTGGTCTTCTGTAAAAGATACAAATGGTTGTGGAAAGGGAGACATTTTGACTTTGCTGTTATGTATGGAAAATAGTGGTTTATCACAGAATTGCTTGATCCGATCATCAATCGTACATTATCTAATTGAACCATAACTGATTAGTAAAGCTAACCTCTGTTTTATACCATGATTTTCAAAAGAAATTGTATTACGTTTGCAGTAGACATTCCTTGTGCATTGTTTGTATTTATTTATACCCACGGAGGATATGATATTGAACTCTTCAGGTGTATACATGGGTATGATTGGATTTGTATAATTGGAGTTTGAGTGTGACTGAGTAAAAAAAAAAAAAAGTTAATATAAAGATGAAGAGAGAAATGTAACCGACTGAACCAGCATAATGTCAAGCACAGTTCTTAGTAGCTCAGTCACAACCCTGGGGTGATAATGGCATAAAACAAGTTTAATGATTCAATAGTCCATTCTGTGAGCTTGGGTTTTTTTTTTTCTTAAGGGAACATTTTCACTCACTAGCACTACATTTGTGATTTGCCGGCATTGCGTTTGGAACGATCCACATTTTATGCTTTACACTTGGCATGTAATTTATTTTACATGGAACAATTCTATGGCTGCCTTTCCAAAATGAATGTGCAGAGTGTCCTTCATGCTCAGGCCATCTTTACATAGACCAGCATTGGGGTTGGGGGAAAGGAGGTGGTCACAGCACGCAGGGGAAAGAGCTGTGGATGTCACTGGTCAGCTTTAAGTGTCAGATCTGAATTGAAATACTATTTGAAATCTTTTAAATACTTTGTTTGCTCTAGCTTGTCTAGAGTGCCAGAAGGGCTGGGTTAGCAGTTTTTGGGACTATTCTATTG
The DNA here is from genome assembly GCF_036934945.1 of Oncorhynchus masou masou. Classification (NCBI taxonomy): domain Eukaryota; kingdom Metazoa; phylum Chordata; class Actinopteri; order Salmoniformes; family Salmonidae; genus Oncorhynchus; species Oncorhynchus masou. The sequence continues at coordinate 54,203,592 of NC_088222.1, forward strand.
GTCTATTAAGCCATACAAGATCACTCAAGCACAGAAAGTATGTTAAATGAATGTCGGGTAAGTGGGCAGTGGGATCCAGTTGAGCAGGGGGGAAATGGAGCACTGTTGATCGGTGCTTTGTGTATATAAAATGGATCCTTTCCATCATGGGGGTGGGTGGGACATGTGCAGGATGGTCAGAACATGAAGGTTATTCTATTCATCAAATTAGCATTTTAACTGCATTGTACCTGCAGATTTATATTTTTGTTTATATTAAATATATAAATAAATGTATGCATAATTTGGTAGATTTTTCTTTTTTTCAATAAAGTGTTTTGCAACAGTATCTTGAGTTTGTGGGGAAGATTATACCCATCTGGGTATAAATGAGGTAAAGGTTTGTGGCGAAGAGTAAGACAAGTGAATCACTAATTCCCCCGGGTTATAACCTGGGTCTGTATCGACATTTTAACGTCAGTTACATGTGAGTCCGTTTTATAGATCTGAATGAGATTTATATGGACAGAACCTAGATCAATACTTCTACTCTGAGCTACTTTAAACCTGTGAAGCATCATGTGGCACAATTGTTGCTTAAGAATATATTCTTAGACCCTTGAGTTTGTAGTATCATTGCAGGTTTAATGGTAATATGTCTCTGATCCCAACATGAGGCCAATGCTACATTTACAAAAGTGTGTGTGTGTGTGTATTAGTGCTTGGGCCTGGCTACTTGAACCTCTTGTGGATGATGCGGGCAGTGAGGGGCCAGTCTTCGGGAGCCTGGAGCATCTCTGGAGCTGAGGAGGAGCCTTTGGAGCCGGGGGTCTCGGCTGGCACAGGGTGCAGGGGAAGAGCCTGGCCCACCACAGTCAGCAGCTTCATCTCCAGAGGGCCCAGGTGCATGTCTCCCTGCTGGCCAGCACAGAGAGGGGGAAGGGAGTAGTCTCATAAGAGATGCATCCTGTTTGGCCCAAGATTTCCCATCGCAACAAGGAGAGATTGTTTCTCTCAGATCCCTACGTTGTCTCTGTTGCATCCACTGCCAAGAGGTGGCACAGAGGCAATCCCTAAGGCTCTCGCTCCCTTCACTCAAGCCTCTGTCCCTGGGTTTTTTATTTTTAGGAGGATTCAATGAAGCGCTGATTCATTACCTTCTGAATCTAAAATGAATGGCATCTATCAAAAGGAAAGCCAAGTTCGATGTCACATTCATGACTTTGTTTAGCGCCTTACTGAAATCATGTTCTCTTCAACACTGGTAAAATGAAATTCCCAAGTGTATCAGGTGGGCACATGGTTTGGATACAGATTATTGCTGTGACTTAGCATCATGCATAAGGAACACCCAAGCCACACACTGCTGTAATATTTATAATAACACTCTGTTCACGACATTGACATCAGCAAACGGCTCGCCCACACAACGTCATACACGTGGTCTGCGGTTGAGGCTATTAGGACATACTGCCAAATTCTCTAAAACGTTTGAGGTGGCTTATGGTAGAAAAATGAACATTCAATGCTCTGGTGGACATTCCTGCAGTCAGCATGGGTAGACTAGTAACCGAAATGTTGCAAGTTCAAATCCCCGAGCTGACAAGGTACAAATCTGTCGTTCTGCCCCTGAACAGGCAGTTCACCCACTGTTCCTAGGCCGTCATTGAAAATAAGAATTTGTTCTTAACTGACTTGCCTAGTAAAATAAAGGTAAAATAAAAATGTCTATTACACACTTCTCAAAACTTGAGACATCTGTGTCATTGTGTTGAGTGAAAGAACTGCACATTTTAAAGTAGCCTTTTACTGTGCCAAGAACAAGTTCTACCTGTAATTATCATGCTGTTTAGTCAGCTTCTTGATATCCCACACCTGTCAGGTGGATGGATTATCTTGGCAAAGGAGAAATGCTCACTAACAGCAATGTAAACATTTGAGAGGAAAGGTTTTTGTGCATATGGAACATTTCTGCGATCTTTTATTTCAGCTCAAACATGGGGCCACCACTTTACATGTTGCTTTTTATAGTTTTGTTCAGTGTAGCTACGAGCTTGTGCTGTCGCTCAGCTGAGGCTGACCTATATATCTATCGACAGATGACGATGGAGGCTGCCAGTACAGCTTTCTTTCTACTGAACTTTGGCAACTAAGAAAAACAAATGGGTTAGACCACGTTTTTGCTTTCTATTCGACCTGAGCCACCCTCCAAATGGAAGAACTATCGGCCAAAGCAAGGTGAATGTCACTTAGAGACAACTGCTGTTAACAGAGCTTATGCCCTTGGTTGAGGGAAGCTGAGTTGAATAGTGTTATAAGATACCTCAATGTCGGCACAGATGGAGGAAAGGTGAGTCGAGGAAACCACATGATTATTGAGATATGCCCATAGACATATAGAGATTCAGCTCTACTTCAACGCTAATGGATGTGTTGTATCCGAGAATAGCCTGAGATGGGTCTTACCTGCAGGTAGGTCTGGCTGCCGTACAGAAGCACACTGAGGTCCTGAAGGGGGTCCCCTGTTGGCCTGTAGGCTGCCTCACTGCAGCTGCCACTTGTTTCATCCCTCTCCAACTCTTTGGCCTGCTTTTGAGCCCGCCATGCTTCTGTTGCTGGGTGGAGGGGAGGTACGGGGCTGCTGCTTACCCCGTCTGGTGGGAATCATGAAAACCATTAGACATTGGGAGGGAGGGAGGGAGGGGTTAAAATGACTACAGTGATTTACTGAAAGATAAAAGCCTGCACAGTATCCAATATGGAGGAAATGTGGATAGGGTTAGGGGTGAAAAGAATTAGCTCAGTAAATGAAAATGCCACATTCCAAGAGAGGAACATGCTGGTAGCCATTTAAGTTTGTAGCTTGAGTTGAGCTGAGAGGACATGCGGTCTTAGACGGAAATGAGTGTTAACATGTTGCCGAATAGTCTTGGGGAGGGAGCTGTGACTCAGTGGCTTCCTGTGCCCGGGCAGGCCTCCCATGAGAGTTAGACGATACTGATCACAACACCCTTCTCAGTGGTACACTGGTGCCCACTTAGTGGAAGATTGGTTAGTAAAACAATCAAAGGAAAGCCGTCGTCTCCGAAAAATTTAATTTTAGATCAAAATGATCAGGTATGTCTTTCTACTTGCTTCCCATTTCATGTGAAATTGTGCATCTTTTAATTTTATTTCTTTTTTTTCTGCATTGTTGCAACGGTCCCATAAGTAAGCATTTCAGTTAGTCTACACTTGTTGCTTACAAAGCATGTGACAAATGTATTATTTTGTCAGACGATTGTGATAATTGATATTTGTAAGTGGCAATAAGAATTAAACGTGAGTATTTCAGAAAGGCTAACATATTTAGATTTGTGATATATGCTTGTCAATACAGTCTAAGGCAGCAACTGTTGCACAAACTCCAAAAGTGACAAGGAATCACTACTCTGTCCCTCTTGTGGTCTTCCCTGCTTCTAGTCAAGGAGCTGCACTACTGGCAACACTGGACAAATGGCTTCACTTGTCAGCAACAACAAAAAGCTAAATGTTTCAATTTGAAAGATGTCCTAGACCTAGGATCTACACTGCAGGACCAAGAACTATCTCTGCAGTGCCATCCCAGCTTTGGTTCGCCTGCTAAACAGTTGAAGATAGTTGTGTTTGTATATTATGGTGTTTTGTTAATTTGTATTTAAGTTGTACTTTCAATTCAGCTTGTTGCTGACATTTGTACAAGGATGTCAAATAAAAAATACAATTGATCATAACCTGATGGTTGGCCACAGTCCATGAAGTGCTTCGCAAGGCTGGTCATGGCTCACATCAACACCATTATCCCAGAAACCCTAGATCCATTCCAACAGATCCACAGATCTCTATTGCACTCCACACTGCCCTTTCCCACCTGGACAAAAGGAACACCTATGTGAGAATGCTATTCATTGACTACAGCTCAGCATTCAACACCATAGTGCCCTCAAAGCTAATCAATACGCTAAGGACCTTGGGACTAAATGCCTCCCTCTGCAACTGGATCCTGGACTTCCATGACGGGCCGCCCCCAGGTGGCAAGGGTCGGTAACAGCACATCTTCCATGCTGATCCTCAACACGGCCCCTCAGGGTTGTGTGCTCAGTCCCCTCCGGTACTCACTGTTCACTCATGACTGCACGGCCAGGCACGACTCCAACACCATCATTAAGTTTGCCTGATCAACGATGAGACAACCTATAAGGAGGTCAGAGACCTGGCCGTGTAGTGCCAGGACAACAACCTCCCCCTCCACGTCATCAAGACAAAGGGGATGATTGTGGACTACAGAAGAGGACCGAGCACGCCCCCCATTCTCATCGACGGGGTTGCAGTGGAGCAGGTTGAGAGCTTCAAGTTCCTTGGTGTCCACATCACCAACAAACTAACATGGTCCAAGCACACCAAGACAGTTGTGAAGAGGGCACGACAACCTATTCCCCCTCAGGAGACTGAAAAGATTTGGCATGGGTCCTCAGACCCTCAAAAGGTTCTACAGCTGCACCATCGAGAGCATCCTGAAGGGTTGCAATCACTGCCTGGTATGGCAACTGCTCGGCCTCCGACCGCAAGTCACTACAGAGGGTAGTGTGAACGGCCCTGAACATCACTGGGGCCAAGCTTCCTGCCATCCAGGACCTCTATACCAGGAAGTGTCAGGAAGGCTCTAAAAATTGTCAGACTCCAGCCACCTTAGTCAGACTGTTCGCTTTGCTACTGCATGGCAAGCAGTACCGGACTGCCAAGTCTAGGGCCAAGAGGCTTCTAAACAGCTTCTACCCCCAAGCCATAAGACTCCTGAACAACTAATCAAATGGCTACCCAGACAATTTGCATTCCCCTTTTACACCGCTGCTACTCTCTGTTGTTATCTGTGCAAAGTCACTTTAATAACTCCACGTACATGTACATATTACCTCAACTAACCGGTGCCCCCCGCACATTGACTCTGTACCAGTACCCCCCTGTATATAGTCTTGCTATTTGTTATTTTACTGCAGCTCTTTAATTACTTGTTACTTTTGTTATTCTTATCTGTATTTTTTAAAACTGCATTGATATTGTGGTTAAGGGCTCGTAAATAAGCATTTCCCTGTAAGGTCTACACCGGTTGTATTCAGCACATGTGACAAAAAAAATCATATTTGATTTGAGTGTTACTCTTCATAATGGTCTCCTGTACTGTGGAGTCAGAGGGTCCCAGGCCGGCCGCCTGAGTCAGGAAGACGTTTCTGTGGACAGGAGAGCAGAGAGATGAGTGAGACCACAGATGGAAAGCAAGGAGAGTGCCGTTTTACCACAGGTGAGTGGATTAATAGAATAGCATTGCATATAATTGAGGCCGGGTCCCAGATCTGTTTGGGCTGTCTTGCCTAAAAATGGCATGACAAAGACCATAGGAGTTGGCTATGCAACACAAACTGATCTCAGACCAGGCTGTCCAGCTTCATTCAGTAACATATGACATGGCATGTCACACAATGTGACAGTGAAATCAGGGCAAATGGCCATCTACAGTATATGAATGTGGGTGAAGAGTTATGTTGAGGTGAGGGACCTAGAGATGTGCAGGTCTTCCAGGCGATGCTCAAACAGTTGACCCATGTGCTCAAGATTCTCCTCCTCCAGTTGTTGGACGGCCAATGCTGTAATGGATACCTCTCTTGTGTAAATAGCAAGCTGTGGGGTATTCCAGAAAGCAGGATAATTAAATTAGCCAACTAAATTTGATAAACAGCCACACAAACTTGATTTTCTGGTTGATTAAGAAAAACTGTATATTGGTTGTTGCTGTTCAGTCAATTTTAAATCTATATTTCTCAAAAATATGAAATAATTTTTGACAGTTAGCTGGATAATTTATACTCATGAAACCATCTTTCTGGTACAGACCCCTGGAGCAAGGGGATGTGCTTTCTGATCATGTCTGGTAATACTTTACTCAACAACCAAAGACTTGACAACTGTGGAAAGCATTGGAGTCGACATGGGCCAGCATCTCTGTGGAACGCTTTCGACACCTTGTACAGTGGGGTGGGGGGACTAAATTGTAAGTGTTGGGTGTTCTTAATGTTTGGTACACTCAGTGTATACTGTGTAACAATAGGGTCACACAAACAAAAAATGATGGGTCTTACTGTGCTTTCTTAAGCTTTCTTTTAGAACAAATCATGACTACCTGTAAAATAAAGCAAACCTAATGTGCTGTTTATATTTTCAACCATACATACGCCATACCTCTCTCTTCAGCCACTCATTCTCTTTGATCTCCTGTCGGCTGTGCTTGTCAAGGTGTTTGATGGCCCTCTGAGGAAAAAGTGTGTTATCATCGAAAATAAAGAAATCTGTTCTGCTGATGTGCCTTATGTTACCTCTGTAGCCAGTTGTTTTTTGTCATCTATGAGATGCACTGTCTTCTTGTCAATTTCATTGAAAGTTACATCAAGCGAGCGCTGAATGTTGTCTGTAGAAGTAAGAGACACGGTCAAGGGAAAAGCTGCGAGGACATCTATCTCTCTCTGTCTTGTAAACAAATTGACTTTTGTTTTTGTAAATATTACCACTTAAAGAAGAGTTGATTCCTAAAACCAGTTACTGGTTTGTATAGGGTTACAGGGGTCCGAATAAGAGTTGACTTCCCAGAACAAAATGGGCTTAGTTATCCATCTCTTAGAGGAGCCAAGCCTGTGAGTGCATGTACCTGCCATCTCCTGAAACCCCTTCTGCATCTGAGTCAGCTCAGCCTCCAGGTGTTGGATCTGCTGCTGGTGCTCTTGGCTTCCGGCCATCTTATACTCCTGCCTGATGTGCCTCTCGGCCTGCATGACGAGCACTTCCTCCTCCAGGCGGATGACTTCAGCACGCAGCTCTCTCACGCACAGGGACAAACTATTTGTATTCATGTTACATTAATATTGCACATTCGTAATATTCCAGGTGAGGAGTACCGGTGGATGGTAAAAACAGTTATTGACAGGTAGCTTTATGATTATGGTATATCGTATTGGAGAGCCGAGAGACTACCTGCCAGTTCTTTCTCCTGGCTGCGGACTAGCTCCAAGTTCTGCTGCAGAGCTTGCTCCACCTGCTCTTTGTTGACCACCTCTCTCTGCTCCAGCTTACTCTCCTGTTCTTTAGCCTGCTTCCGCAAGACCTTGATGTGCCCCAACTGCTCCTCTTTCAACTGCTCCCTCTGTGTGAGCACAAAACACATTAATTTTATAGTGCAGATGCTCTCACTCAATGAGTCAGTGGGTAGGCTATTCAATGACCTTGGTGGCACATTTGGGTTTTTGTCCTAGCACTACACCGCTGATTCAAATAACCAACACATACATTTTCGATTATTTGAATCTATGTGGTGCTGGGGGGGGGCCATGTTTGGGGAAACTTTGTCCTAAACTAATAAAGTTGTTGCAAAATAAAACTACTGATGTTTTGAGGAATGGAAAATTAATACAGACCTTGTGAATTCACTATTGCTTAATGTTCTCACCAATTCTGTGTATCTTTGCTTCTTTGTCTCGAGTTGACTGACCTCCTCCTGGCACTCATGTATTTCCTTTCGCTTAACTTGGAGCCTAAATACAACACACAAGTAAGTCATAGTCTGGGAATGTGTGGTTTGAGTCAATGTCAAAAAAAATGGCACGTTCAATTTCTGTTGCTCAAAACGTTAAGGTCTATCAAGCTAGAGGCTTAATGTCTCTGTCTATTTCAAAGGTTATGTATCTAGCTATGAAAAGTTAAAGGAGAGTCGCACACTCGGGGCTTAGATGCAATAACCTAATAACCAACGTTTCGACAGACAAGCTATCTACATCGGGGTGTAACGAAACGTTGGTTATTACGTTATTGCGTCTGAGCTAGAGTGTGCCAGCACCTCGCCAAAATGGGTGTGCGTTTCTTTTGCCTCTAGATTATTATGTATCGAGCTATAACATACGTCGTGACTTTCTGCATCATTCTATATAGCTAGCTAGTTGAACGAATGGATCATAAAAAAGTAGGCTTTACGTGTACGGCTTTTCAATTCAGATCGCAGCTAGTTTAGTAAACTGACAAGCAAATCTAGCCAGCTAGCCAAACTGTCTCGCTTACTAGCTAGCTAACGTTAGTTCACTGACTTTAGAGTGATATTTGCAATAAACTAGCGTTGCAACATTGGATTGGTTTATTAGCTAAGAAGGTTAATAAAACAGTGCTTACTGAAAATTGATAAAGGCCTCCGCCAACGTAGTTTTGTCTTCATCTGATGACTTCTTCTTACCCATGTTGGCTAGCTAAAACTTCACAAAACAGCTGATGATTGTTTGTTTGACACCTTACTGTCTGCTGAGCGAGAAGTCAGCGTTCCCCTATTTCCATGGAAACCCCATATTCTATATCGACTCAACATTGCCCCCCAGCTTCAAGAAAGTGAACTGTGGGCCTATTCGGGCCGTTCCTGTATGTTGGTCGTCACTAGGTACCACAGCTACAAAGTCACAAACTCATTATATTTCTACAATTTATCTTCTTAAAATGTGATTTTAAACTCTAACCGTAATCACACTGCTAACCCTAACCTTGAATTATGACCAAAAAGCAAATGTTTGTTTTCATGACTTGTTACAATATGCCAATTTGACTTTGTGGAAGCCCCAGGGGTTTACTGCATGCCCTCCAAACTTCTTTGGCCCATGACACCATTTTGATATCTGAAAATTCTGGCACCCCAACCATGTGGAAAAAATGATGTAATTAATAGCCCAGGTTTACTTTTTTATTTATGTCAGAAATTTACACACACTCAATTAGTATTTGGCATTAGTATTTAGCATTACCTTTAAATTGTTTAACTTGGGTCAAACATTTCAGGTAGCCTTCCACAAGCTTACCACAATAAGTTGGGTGAATTTTGTCCCATTCCTCCTGACAGAAGTGGTGTAACTGAGTAAGGTTCGTAGGCCTCCTTGCTTGCGCAAGGTTTTCAGTTCTGCCTACAAATTTTCTATAGGATTAAGGTCAGGGGTTTTCTATAGGATTGAGGTCAGGGCTCCAATACCTTGACTTTATTGTCCTTAAGCCATTTTGCCACAACTTTGGAAGTATGCTTGGGGTCATTGTCCATTTGGAAGACCCATTTGCGACAAAGCTTTAACTTCCTGACTGATGTCTTGAGATGTTGCTTCAATATATCCACGTAATTTTCACACCTCATGAAGCCATCTATTTTGTGAGGTGCACCAGTCCCTCCTGCAGAAAAGCACCCCTACAACATGATGCTGCCACCCCGTGCTTCACGGTTGGGATGGTGTTCTTCGGCTTGCAAGCCTCTCACTTTTTCCTCCAAACATAAGGATGGTCATTATGGCCAACAGGTTCTATTTTTGTTTCATCAGACCAGAGGACATTTCTCCAAAAAGTATGATCTAGGGGCCTCTCGGGTGGCGCAGTGGTCTAAGGTAGGTACATCACTGGGGCCAAAATTCCTGACATCCAGAACCTATATACTAGGTGGTGTCAGTGGAAGGCCCAAAAAATGATCTAAAACTCCAGTCACCCAAGTCATAGACTGTTCTCCCTGCTGCCGCATGACAAGCGGTACCGGAGCTCCAAGTCTAGGACCAAAACGCTCTTTAACAGCTTCTACCCCCAAGCCATAAGACTGCAGAACAATTATTAAAATGGCCACCCGGACTATTTACATTTACACCCCCCCACCTCCCCTTCGTTTCCACACTGCTGCTACTCTGTTTATTATCTATGCATCGTCACTTGACAAATTACTTTAACCAACCTTTACCCACGCATATTGACTCTGTACAGGTATCCCCTTTATCTAGCCTCATTATTGTTATGTCATTTTCTTGTTACTTTTTTAAATATTTGTTTTTGTTCATATTTTTTTTTAAACTATTTCTCGAGTTGCATTGTTCTTAAGGGCTTATAAGTAAGAATTTCACGGTAAGGTCTACTATACCTGTTATATTCAGTGCATGTGACAAATAAGATTTGATATGACCTTGTTCCCTGTTGTCGTGAAAGCACCATTATCACCATGGTTGCCACAGCCACAAAGTCATAAACTCCGCCTATTTCTACTATTTATCTTCTTAAATTGGGATTTTTTAAACCTAACCTTAACCACACTGCTAAACTTAAATGAATATTACAAAAAAAATGACGATATAGACCATTTGACTTTGTGGCTGTGGTAACTAGTGACTACCTCATAAATCAATGAGCCTAGTTATTGGGTTAGTTATAAAAATTCATCCCTGAGCAGAGAACAACGCGACCAGCACAGAGTTTCTGATGGTGCCTTCAACGCACATGGGAAAAATACGAGGTCAAATCATGACGTCAGTGATCTTCAGGTCGGAGGTCTAGAAAGAGGCCCAAGTTGGAATTCTCAGTTGGATGTTCGTTCAAAACGATTTTCCCCAGTCGGAGCTCGGTTTGTTTTCGAGTTACCAGTTGTCTTGAAAGCACTGAAGTCGGCCATTTCCGAGTTGTTTTGGACGCGTCATAAATACTAACAGTATGGCGCCTCAGTGTTAACGTTCTGAATTTTCGCCATCGTTGACGTCTTTTGTACGTTTCGAAGTTCTCTCAGCTTGTGTGGTCAGTGAGTTTACCGACTTTCAAACAACACTTTGTTTTACTAACAGAACCTGAAGAGTACTGCAAACAAATAGATACAATCTGATCCACTTAAAGCTTGACGGACGGTAAGTGTATGGTTCCAGTACTTAAAAAATGCCGTGTCAGACATTGTTTATGCGCATTGCCAATGGCTGTCTAAGTAACGTTACCCTGTGACGACCCAAGTAAAGGTTGGTCAGATTCTGTGCTGGGTATGCTTTACGCCACTCCGCTTCAAGTATAGCTAGCTACCTAACGCTAGCAAGGCTAATGTCGTTAGGCCTAGTTAGTTAGCTTGTCAACTTTCATTTGTTGGAACAGCCTAGCAATCCATGCAAGTACTCACGTGATAATTGATAATGCTAACGTTAAGTAATTGGTGTTTTCGCCAACGTTATTTTTTTTATTTAAAGTTGCCAAGCAATGTTAATGAGTTAACCAACCACAGCCATAAACGCTGCCCATTTCTGCGACGTATCTTCTTAAAATCGGATTTTAAATTTAACCACAGTGCTATGGTAACCTTAAATTAAGACCAAAAAGCAGATAGTTTAACGATCTAATATATCCATTGATATGGTGTGATGGTAACTAGTGACAACCCTTTACTTGGGGATACTTCCTCAATTCCAGACTTGAAAGACAACAATTATTCTAAACTTCCATGACAAAATTAGTTGCATGGGGTTCGTTTGAATTAAGAACATGCACCATTATTAAATGAAATGCGTGTTGCTCCATGAAGCACTTAATCCAAAGTGTACGCTGCCATCTTGTCTATTTCAAATATTTTCATTGACAGGGCCCACACATTGTCTGTTTACTTTACACTTGTGTGTGTATAAGGTAGTAGTTTTGGAATTGTTAGGTTAGATTACTCGTTGGTTATTACTGCATTGTCGGAACTAGAAGCACAAGCATTTCGCTACACCCTCATTAACATTTGCTAACCATGTGTATGTGACAAATACATTTGATTTGATTTACTTCATGGCCCAAAACATTTTATAATTTAGTAACGGAGCATTTTCTAAATTCATTCGAAACCCATGCAACTAAACATGGACGTTTAAGTGTTGTCGGTCTTCCTAGTCTGTAATTGAAATATCGGCAAGTAAAGGTTGGTCAAATTCTTCGTTGTGTATTGCTAAGGTAAAAACCAGGGCAGTACCGAATTTGTGATACTCTACCTACTGTGGTTACGTTCCAAACACTCAACGGACACACTGTATCCCCTCAGCCCTCAAATTAAGTGGACGACAAGTATACACTTGCAGGGTGAGGGAGGAAGGAATTTATTTTTAAATGGACCGCCCTTGCCCGGAAATGCGTTAATCCCGCGATGTTTGTTTTTTTCAAGCATGCTTTATATGCGCTACAGTCATTTATGATTGCATGTTTGCTTACATTTTCTAAATAATTATTAATATATGCATACTATATAATAACTATCAAATTAATTAGCTAACTAACCTGCCTAGCTGGAACTTCTGAAGGAAAATGTTTTATTTCTACAGTTTTCAAAAGCTAACCAAAAAAAAACATCACTTTTACAATACGTGTTTGAGCTTCTAACTTATTTACATACATGATTACTTACATTTGTATGTTGACTTCTCCATGTTGAGGTTTTGTCTGACTTTTCTTAGCGGTTGTACAATCATCGCAAATTTAATTATGGGATGTTTCAGGACGTGTAGTGAACATAATTGTTCACTCGCAATCTCGATTAAAAACAAGGGCTGAGGGGCTTACGTTGTGAACTTCCCTTGTATGGCCCGACATCCAAGATGGTGACGGGTATTCCCCCTAGGGCATAAGGCCAGAGTAAGTGGATGAGGGTGTATATTTTGAGTTTGATACGCAGCCTGTGTATGGCGGTATGGAATCATTCCCAAATCACTGTGTAGCTACTGGCTAGCTATATTCTCAGACAATATTTTGGCGCCTAGACGCAGCCTGCTTTGAACAGCTGCACAAGAAATGTTCATATTAAACAGCCTTTAATTTTTTTTGACAAAGACTCACAGCTACAGTGGTGGAAAAACTACCCAATTGTTATAAACATGCTCTCACTGTCAACTGCGTTTTATTTTCAGCAAACCTTAAATTATGTTTAAAAATGTATGAACAGAACAATATTCAACAACTGAGACAAACTGACCAAGTTCCACAGACATGTGACCCTGAACAAAGGGGGGTCAAAATCAAAAGGAACAGTCAGTATCTGGTGTGGCCACCAGCTGCATTAAGTACTGCAGTGCATCTCCTCTTCATGGACTTCACCAGATTTGCCAGTTCTTGCTGTGAGATGTTACCCCACTCTTCCAACAAGGCACCTGCAAGTTCCCGGACATTTCTGGGGGGGAATGGCCCTAGCCCTCACCCTCCGATCCAACAGGTCCCAGACGTGCTCAATGGGATTGAGATCCGGGCTCCTCGCTGGCCATGGCAGAACACTGACATTCCTGTCTTCCAGGAAATCATGCACAGAATGAGCAGTATGGCTAGTGGCATTGTCATGCTGGAGTGTCATGTCAGGATGAGCCTGCATGAAGGGTACCACATGAGGCAGGAGAATGTCTTCCCTGTAACGCACAGCGTTGAGATTGCCAGCAATGACAACAAGCTCAGTCTGATGATGCTGTGACGCACCTCCTCAGACCATGGCGGACCCTCCACCTCCAAATCGATCCCACCCCACAGAGTACAGACCTCGGTCTAACGCTCATTCCTTTGACGATAATCACGAATCCGACCATCTCCCCTTGTAAGACAAAACCGCGACTTGTCATTGAAGAGCACTTTTTGCCAGTTCTGGTTTGTGTCCATAGGCGACATTGTTGCCGGTGATTGTCTGATGAGGACCTGCCTGACAATAGGCCTACAAGCCCTCAGTCCAGCCTCTCTCAGCCTATTGTGGACAGTCTGATTACTGTTAGAGGGAATGTGTGTTCCTGGTGTAACTCGGGCAGTTGTTGCCATCCTGTCCCGCAAGTGTGATGTTCGGGTGTACCGATCCTGTGCAGGTGTTGTTACACGTGATCTGCCACTGCGAGGACGATCAGCTGTACGTCCTGTCTCCTCGCAGCGCTGTCTTAGGCGTCTCACAGTACGGACATTGCAATTTATTGCCCTGGCCACATCTGCAGTCCTCATGCCTCCTTGCAGCATGCCTAAGGCACGTTCACGCAGATGTGCAGGGACCCTGGGCATCTTTCTTTTGGTGTTTTTCAGTCAGTAGAAAGGCCTCTTGTGTCCTAAGTTTTCATAACTGTGACCTTTAATTGCCTACCATCTGTAAGCTGATAGTATCTTAACGACTATTCCACAGATGAATGTTCATTAATTGTTTATGGTTCATTGAACGGTGTTTAAACCCTTTACAATGAAGATCTGTGAAGTTATTTGGATTTTTACAAATGATCTTTGAAAGACAGGGTCCTGAAAAAGGGATGTTTCTTTTTAGAGTTTACTTGAGTAAAAGTATAGATGCCTTTTTAATAGAATGTTATTCAAGTAAAAGTTAGTTACTAAGTAAAAACTACTTGAGTAAAATGATTTGTTTCTAAATATCAAAAATAAATTTAATTGCTTAAATATACTTTAGTAAGTTGTTTGTTAAATTTAAGCGTGAATTAGCAGGACAGGAAAATGGTCTAAGCGTTCAAAATGTAACGATTACTTTTGGGTGTCAAGGAAAATGTAAGGAGTAAAAAGTACATTATTTTCTTTAGGAATGTAGTGAAGTAAAAGTTGTCCAAAATATGTATTAAAGTACAAATACCCCCCCAAAAAATACCTGTTTTTACACTCCTGCACAGATATGACGATGATGTCGCCAACAACTTAAGCCTTGCCACAAACAGACATAGCAATAAAGAATACATTGGCTAGCTAACTCGATGCAACTTGTTAATGCAACAGTTTTGGATCAGAAGAACCTGATTTTATATTTGGTAAAGGAAATGTGCATGGCCTCAAGACCGAAGGCACTTCCAAATGGGGATTGAGATAATGGAGGGAATCTGAAGAATAGGCATGACTTACTCACTGAATGCTCAAATATTTATTTCATTGCTAATCTGTTGAAACCCAACAGATTCATTAAACCGACCTAATTAAAAACAGTGTTATTAATCAATGTCCTTTTGTGTATCCTCACAGAAAATCTATGCAGAGTCCAGATTGGAGAGGGAATAAATTGGTGGTGCCCGTCGTCAAAAGCTAAAATGATCACCAGACGAAGAGGTCATTCAGACAACACCGATGTGGAGGTGCACACCTCAAATTGTCCTTTTGAAATTGAAGTCCCTGACTTTGTTGAAACTATACATTTTAAAACGAGTCCCTACGAAGACATGAGCTCAGAGAATGGGGATAGTACTGGCGGATTAGAGCTTGATGGTTTACTTGGAATCGACAAGTTAGACTGGACATTTGAGAAGGATGCTGTCTCCCCTCTTTTTGACATTGGATTGACCGAATTAGGTGTGGGTAACACAACAGATCACGATTTTGGAATTGGCGCATCCAGGACGCCATCGCCAGAAGGAATGTCTGCAGGTCAGAAAAGGAAGAGGAGAGAGAACCTGTCTGGGCGCATGATCAACAAGAACGCCATCGCTGCAAGAATGAATCGTCTGAAAAAGAAGGAATACGTCAACGGGCTGGAGAATAAAGTCGGGTCTCTGTCGTCAGAAAACCACATACTTAAACAGGAAAACGTCCAATTGAATAAGAGGGTGGAAGAGTTGGAAGATGAGTCGAGGTACCTGAGAGCTGTGTTGGCCAACGAGAGTATGTTAGCCCAGCTGTTGTCAAGGCTGAGCGGTGTGAATGGCATGAAATTATCTTCCTCACTTTTCCAGGAGTCCAACAAGAACGAAGACCACGATTATGCCTTGCCTAGGAAACTTGTGAAGAGTGAGAAGGAGACCTCTGGTGGCGTCTGTCTGCACGTGGACAAGAACCACGTCTCAGTGGAGTTCTGCACTAAGTGTGCAGAGAGTGCAAACGCATCACTCAAAATGTAGGGTCGAGTACTTTTATCTGTTTTCAGATGTTGAGACTGAACCTGATTTAACCTCAAGAGTAAAAAAAAATATCAGGGGAATTTATGAACACTTAAAACTGTTTTGATATCATTAATTAAGAATTGTTGAATGAGCATGTGTGAAATCTTTTGAAACCAATGATTATAAGAACACGTTACTCGTTAAACCTTGTTGCCAGTTTTCTTCTAGGTGATGATTGTTCAACCATGCTGGATGAATGGGTTACAGAACGTCCCTGTCTGCTTGGCTCCATGGTAAGGATCTCTTAACAAGAAAAGCTGATCATTTGATACGTTCTCAGATGTTTTTCAAGGTTATTTCAAGTTTTAAAATAACTAGGTATACACTGGAACATATGTTTCTGTTTGTTAGAGTTGAGTAATTACTTCAATTTGTTACCTCAATTTATATACTTTTCTTTTATTAAGCTCTATGCATTTAAGAATTTAACCTGTAAATACAAATTGACTGATTTAATGGCCAAATATAAAGAAATGTTAGCTTTTTGAATTTAGCAGTCAAGTTTTATTGGAATTGAAGAAAAAATAAAAGGAGTACGGTGATGTTTCACAATGAGTTTTATAGTATTAGATTATTAGTTCATATTGCCTCTCTAACCAGAATGGGGGAGAAACAACAAATATATAGTTGGTTACCACAGTTTGGTTGGAAATGATCTCTTTGTGAAACATCACCATTCTGCTGAAGGATGTTTTTATTTAGCGCCCCTATCTTTCTTTATTGCTAAAGTGGATTCTGCTGTCGGAAGCTGAAGAGGTGGAACTCGCTGCTGCCAACTTGGCCTGTTATTTTTTTTAAAGGTAGTATAACAAATAGTGTAAGTGACTACATGTTACCAGTATCCCACCACACCTTTGAAAAAAGTAGTGAATTTAGAATATTGTGGATGACAAGTGTTCCACTACCTATTGCATTGACAATGTCAGAGGTCGTATAATAGTTTCTTCACAAGTTTAACTTGATTTGTGTTGACACTTTTCAATGTAACACATTTGTAAAAGTATATTTTATTATTGATGTGGTGATCCTGATAGAAATTGACTTCACCAATGTTGTATAAACTGAGTCAGTATGTCTTGAAGAATTATGTATAATACAAGATTTTGTGCCAATCTCTAAACGAGAGAACAATTTTTAAGGAAGATTGGTTTTGATAAAGTAATTGCCAATAAATTTTATTTTGATTATGCATGCTTCAGTTATGTATTTTGTCTTGACTGTTGCTGTATGTAATTGATATTAACCTTATTTTCTCTTTTCAAACAGCAAGCTTTTTCTGCAGACAAAGATCTATCAATTCCTCAACAAAATGGGGGGGGAGGGATTGGTAATGGTTCCCAAACACCTGAGGCTTCATTTGAGCAGAGAGCTCATATTGTATATGCATACACTTATTCATCTGGTGTACTTGTTTTTGACATAATGCTGCTGCATTTAGGTATAATGTAATAGTTCACTCTCTAAAATTGGCTTCAGGTGTTCTCAGATCTCAAAATTAGTCTGACTAAGTTCATGTCTAGCTATATGCCTGAAGCACAAATCTAGATAGAAAATACATGTGCTGTTCAAAATGATAAATACAAGTCATTTTGGATATCTTTCCCATTTTTAATTTGGAGTTGTGGCATATAGTAGGATTTACACACCTGGTAGCGTAGGCCATTGACTCTTTTTGACAGACCACTTGAGGTCTGAATGTTCAACAAATAATGTAAGGAACTGTCACTCATACGTTTGTCGAGCTGCATGCCATGTCCTTAAAACAAGTCAAAATGAGGCTCAGTAGTGTGTGTGGCCTCCACGTGCCTGTATGCCCTCCCTACATCGCCTGGGCATGCTCCTGATGAGGTGGCGGATGGTCTCCTGAGGGATCTCCTCCCAGACCTGGACTAAAGCATCCGCCAACTCCTGTACAGTCTGTGGTGCAACGTGGCGTTGGTGGATGGAGCGAGACATGATGTCCCAGATGTGCTCAATTGGATTCAGGTCTGGGGAACGGGCGGGCCAGTCCATAGCATCAATGCCTTCCTCTTGCAGGAACTGGTGACACACTCCAGCCACATGAGGTCTAGCATTGTCTTGCATTAGGAGGAACGAAGGGCCAACCGCACCAGCATATGGTCTCACAAGGGGACTGAGGATCTCATCTCGGTACCTAATGGTAGTCAGGCTACCTCTTGCGAGCACATGGCGGGCTGTGCGGCCCCCCAAAGAAATGCTACCCCACACCATGACTGACCCACCGCCAAACCGGTCATGCTGGACAATGTTGCAGGCAGCAGAACGTTCTCCACGGTGTCTCCAGACTCTGTCACGTGCTCAGTGTGAACCTGCTTTCATCTGTGAAGAGCACAGGGCGCCAGTGGCGAATTTGCCAATCTTGGTGTTCTCTGGCAAATGCAAAACGTCCTGCACAGTGTTGGGCTGTAAGCACAACCCCCACCTGTGGACGTCGAGCCCTCGTACCACCCTCATGGAGTCTGTTTCTGACCGTTTGAGCAGACACATGGACATTTGTGGCCTGCTGGAGGTCATTTTGCAGGGCTCTGGCAGTGCTCCTCCTTGCACAAAGGCGGAGGTATCGGTCCTGCTGCTGGGTTGTTGCCCTCCTACAGCCTCTTCCACGTCTCCTGATGTACTGGCCTGTCTCCTGGTAGCGCCTCCATGCTCTGGACACTACGCTGACAGACAGCAAACCTTCTTGCCACAGCTCGCATTGATGTTCCATCCTGGATGAGCTGCACTACCTGAGCCACTTGTGTGGGTTGTAGACTCCGTCTCATGCTACCACTAGAGTGAAAGCACCGCCAGCATTCAAGTGACCAAAACATCAGCCAGGAAGTATAGGAACTTAGTGGTCTGTGGTCCCCACCTGCAGAACCACTCCTTTATTGGGGGTGTCTTGCTAATTGCCTATAATTTCCACCCGTTGTCTATTCCCTTTGCACAACACCATGTGAAATTTATTGTCAGTCAGTGTTTCGTCCTAAGTGGACAATTTGATTTCACAGAAGTGTGATTGACTTGGAGTTACATTGTGTTGTTTAAGTGTTCCCTTTATTTTTTTTGAGTGTATATTGCTTGACATAACTAAATGTTACGCTATTTTGACTGGATTGCAATTGGATCATATTTGCTATGTTTACCAGTTGCGTTACCCTAGGATATGGCACTTTCACCATCTACACAAAATACCCCATAATGACAAAGTGAACATGTTTTTAGACATGTTTGCAAATATATAAAATACAGAACTTTCAATTACTTAAGAATTCACATCCCTGAGTCAATTCTTTTGAAGCACCCCCTTTGGCAGCGATTACAGCTGAGCCTTTCTGGGTATGTCTCTAAGAGCTTTCCACACCTGGATTGTGTAACATTTTCCCATTTAAAAAAATTATATATACATACATTATTTTATATTCTCCATGCACTGTCAAATTGGTTGTTTATTGCTAGACGACCATCTTCAGGTTTTGCTGTAGTTTTGACTTAGATTTCACTCAGCCACTCCGGAACATTCAATGTCTTCTTGCTAAGCAACTCGTGTAGATTTGGCCTGTTTTTTTTTTAGGTTGTCCTTCTGAATGTGAATTAGTCTCCCAGGAAAGCAGATTGAACCAAGTTTTTCTCTAGCATTTTGTCTGTGCTTAGAAATGGAATGGAGCTTTTTTTTTATCTTGGCAGAACTTTGCAGTCCATAACAATTACAAGCATACCTATAACATGATGTAGCCACCACTATGCTTAAATACAGAGTGGTAGGTGTTGTATTGGACTTTCCCAAAATATAACTGTATTCATGACAAAGTGAATTGTTTTGTCACATTTTTTTGCGGTATTGCTTTAGTGTCTTGTTGCGAACAGGATGCATGTTTTGGAATATTTTTTAAATTCTGTACAGGCTTCCTTTTCCACTCTGTCATTTAAATCAACTTTTTATTAGTCACATGTGTTTAGCAGATATTGTTGGTGTAGCGAAATGGTTGTGCTTCTAGTTCAACAGTGCTGCAATATCTAACAATTTCACAACATATACCCAATACACACACATAAGGAAGGAATGTTATTAAGTATATGGATGAGCAATGTCAGAGCGGCATAAACTAAGATACTGTATTCTATACTATTCTACTGTATATACATATGAGATGAGTAATGCAAACATTAGTGACAAGTGTTCCTTTTTTAAAGTTAGTATTGTGCCGTAACTACAATGTTGTTGATCCATCCTCAGTTTTCACCTATCACAGCCATTAAACTTTTTTCAAGTCACGATTGGCCTCATGGTGAAATCCGTGAGTGGTTTCCTTCCTCTCCGGCAACTGAGTTAGGAAGGACGCCTGCATCTTTGTAGTGACTGGGTGTATTGATACACCATCCAAAGTGTAATTATAACTTCACCAAGCTCAGAGATATTCAATGTCTTTATTTTTACCCTTCTACCAATAGGTGCCCTTTGCGAGGCATTGGGAAAACCTCCAGGGTCTTTTTGGTTGAATCTGTTTGAAATTCCCGGCGACTGAGGGACTTTACAATTATCTGTATGTGTGGTGTACAGGGATGAGGTAGTAATTCTGAAATGTTGTTAAACACTATTCCACACAGTGAGTCCATGTAACTTATGTGACCTGTTAAGCAAATTTGTACTCCTAAACTTATTTAGGCTTGCCAATGTATTGATTTAATACAGTTCAGCTTTTTCATTTAATTTGAACATTTTGAAAAACAAATTCCACTTTGATATTATGGGGTATTGTGTGTATGACAATGCACATCAATTAATCCACTTTAAATTCAGGCTAATGCAACAATGTGCAAGAAGTCAAGGTGTGTGAATACTTTCTGAAGGCACTGTTGAACTAGGTGTGTGTGATTTGCTGTGGTTCCACTTCCAATGCAAAATTTTACAAGTTAATTGCAGGTAAATTAATCAGTGGTTTGGAATCCTGTCTACTAATTCTAGTGAGTACATCATGCTCATTCTCCCTAGAGGTTATTAAACTAGTTTTCATATGGTTATAACCGCACACAAACATGGTAATACCATAAACAATCCTGTAAGGTGTTCCCTGTTCAACAGGCAACTAAATGTAAACGATGGAGCATATGCATCCTATTACGTTTTCACAATACAAATAGCTTATGATTTTCCCCAAGTATCTATAACATAGGCCTACTGGTAAAATGCACAGGAGGGGGTACTCTGGGCAGAGCTAAATGTGATTTAGGGATTTAAATAATATTTGTAGTACTCAAGGAATATCAACGAGGGGATTTATAATTTGACAGGATAATTGCTGAGATAAGACAGTTGTGCATCTCATTAAGTTCTTGAAAATCAGGGTTGATTTTTAGACTAGCTCTGAGTGAGGTGTGTGTGTGTATATCACATTCAGAAAGTATTCAGACTCCTTCCTCACATTTACGTTAGCCTTATTCTAAAATGGCTACGATTTTTCCCTCCCCCTCAATCTACACAACACCCCATAATAACAAAGCGAAAACCAATTTAGAAATATGCAAATTTACTATTTAAAAAAAACAACATACCTTTTATGTACATAAGTATTCAGAACCTTTGCTATGAGACTTGAAATTGAGTTCTGGTGCAACCTGTTTCCATTGATCAATCATGTGTCTACAACTTGGGAGTCCATCTGTGGAAAATTCAATTGATTGGACATGATTTGGGAAGGCACCCACCTGTCTATATAAGAAGGTCCCACAGTTGACAGTATGTCAGACAGGATTGTGACGAGGCACAGATGTGGGGAAGGATACCAAAATATTACTGCAAGCATGGTGGTGGCAACATGCTGTGGGGGTGTTTTTCAGCGGCAGGGACTGGGAGATTGGTCAGGATCAAGGGAAAGATGAACAGAGCGATCTTTGAAAACCTGATCCAGAGTGCTTAGGACCTCAGACTGGGGGGCAAAGGGTCACCTTCCAACAGAACGACCCAAAGCACACAGCCAAGACAACACAGGAGTGGCTTCCGGACAAGTCTCTGAATGTCCTTGAGTGGCCCAGCCAGAGTCTGGATTTGAACCCAATCGAACATCTCTGGAGAGACCTGGAAAAAAGCTGTGCAGCGATGCTCAGTGTGGGAGAAACTCCAAATCCAGGTTTGCCAACTTGTATCGTCATACCGAAGACGACTCGAGGCTGTAGTTGCTGCCAAAGGTGCTTCCAAGTTCTGAGTAAAGGGTCTGAATACTTATGTGATTTAAAAAAATAAACTTTTGCAAAAATGTCAGCCAGTTTTTTATCGTTGCAGTGTGACGCTGCCATCTATTTGGAATTACAGTTCTGAATGGGCCTCTACACCGATAGAGCCGGAAACAACCTCATTGAAAAGTGGGAAAAATTACAATCTGCAGTACCCCCATGGTTTTGTTTTGCCCTTTGACATTGCATATAAATTTAGTCCAGCATTACATTATGATTATCCAGATGTTTGTACATGCAACTCAAGGACTGAAGAAAATTAAAAATACAGAACATTTAGGTTTGTTTGAAACTTTTAATCCTGAAGCTCCTCACCATTTGAGGTGGACAACTGAATCAACTTCAAGTAGCTGTCAAAGTGTCTGGAGCTTAGGTAGGTTCCAAAGAACACCTGTAGTACTATCACAACACCCATTTTCCTTAAGATGGGTTGGGTAACGTTCATCCAAAAACGGAGGACGTTTCCCTTTTCTGGCAATGGTGTAGTGTTGTACCTGTCAAAATTACAGTGGCATAATTATGCAAATTCAGACAGCCAAGCATCTTGATGAAACCTTCGACTGCAAAGAGTTGCACATACCTGGTTGCAAGGCCTGCATTCACAGGCAAAGCCAACAGA
Organism: Oncorhynchus masou masou; assembly: GCF_036934945.1. Classification (NCBI taxonomy): domain Eukaryota; kingdom Metazoa; phylum Chordata; class Actinopteri; order Salmoniformes; family Salmonidae; genus Oncorhynchus; species Oncorhynchus masou. The sequence continues at coordinate 54,226,143 of NC_088222.1, forward strand.
ATAGGATATACGCCAGCACCAACTGCGCCGACAAGGGCACCTCTTATCAGGACACAGGTTGGACAGTTAAGGTCACCTGAAATTAGTTTAAAAATATCAGAAACAATTAAAATATTATCACACTTCAACTGCAACTGAAACAATTAAACACTCACCAGACAATAATGGTTTGGATACAGCTACATTATACATGGCCACTGTTGTCAAGAATGGTAGGACAGCCATTGGGAGATTTGATGTAAAACGCCCTTGAGTGACATTCAGTGCTCTCCTGTATAAGCTGTTGGCAATCAGTCCTGCAAATGCCCCATTACCTCCCAGGTACATGGGGCCATAGGTGAAGATTTTCCTGTAGAACAACAGTGATATTTCATAAGTTGTTAATGTTATGAGAGCAAAATGCAAAAGGCTGTCAATTACAAGTAGGGCTAGGGCTGTCAAGGCAATGAAAACATGTCTAGGCTATAGAGATGGATGGATGACTCATCTTTGTACCTGTGCCATTAGACAAGTTGGTTGTTTAGCAACAAAAGACGTGCTTAACTATGCTTCAGGAAACTTACTTTCCCCATCACTATTGTGAGCAATCTGGCCACCCAGAATAACAACACATGGACTTCTGCGCCATTGAAGCGTGCGCATAGTTTGTGAAGTTGTTCTGAACTGACTTTCCGAGCTAAATAAAAGGTAAAAATACAAAATAAAATAAACATTTTGCCCACTAGAGGCCTCTGTCATTCTCTATGGCATAGGCCTACAAAAACGTACCTGTCAAGTTCAGGCAACCGTTCGAAATTTTCCGCCATCATTTGAATGATCAGGGCTCTGGAAACTGTGCGGCTGGTGCCTTTCTGTACAACGACATTGCTGTTTTCTGACATCTTCAACAAGATTCCCTGCAATGCATGACCACATTTTTAAAATAAATGTCACTGTCAATAATGTTGGCTGTCAGACAGGGCTGAGTGAACGTGTATGCAACACGTTCGATAAGACTGATAACTTTACCTAGCCAACATTACATTTTATAAAACCCCGTCCATGTCGCCTAGTTCAGAGAGCAAAACATTTATATATTATTAATCACGATTACACTGGAATAAACGCCAGTCTATGTATTTCTGTACTGTCGAATATTCCTTCCTTACCTTGGCGATGTTTCAGCTCTAATGTAGCTATGTGCTGTAAATGTTTAGCTGTTTCTTCTTTGGTGGGGTTTAACGTTGAGCTGTTCCAATATTTTCTTCTGTATCATTATTTAGTGAAGGGCGCAGCCATTTTAAACCACGTGCACCAGAGTGAACTCTCAACCTTTCACAACAAACTGTATTGGTTCGTAATCCCGAGCCTGGACAAAAAGCACCGCCATGCCATTGGATGTAAAGTTTTGTCAATCAAGGTGTAGCTAGTAACAAACCTCTCCGTTGCTAAGCTAAAACTGATACTGCTTTCCACTCCGTGGCTGTAGATTTGGAAATAAAAACGTGGTGATGTGACACAGCAAATAAGAGGACGAGGAAGTTCCAGATATTTCGCAAAGAATATATGAAATGTGTAAAATAGACGGGTTATTGCAGAGACATTCCTTTTACAGCAAGATCAGCCAGGCAGGTATTTCCTACAGGCGCGAGCGCACTGACATCAGGAGAGGTTATCGTTAACCAAACGCTTTGCCAACTTCCAGTTCCACTGTCCAGGCTTTCGTTTTTAGGTAGCCTAGCTGGTTGAGCAACAACGATGCATGTGTTTGCGAGCATTGGTTCATTTCAGTTTGTGAATGGTTGAATAGACATGGGCTATAAAGGATGTCATATCCTAAATCAAAGAAAGATGACGGAGAATTACACCAGCTACATTACCTTAGCTAACTGAGATATTGGATGGAGCCCATCAATTGTATTCGTGGTGGTATGACTTGCAATACATTTTGGCCAGCTAATGTTATGTATTTTGATTGCCATATATATCTGCACACCTGGTTCGTTTGACTAATTACGCCACCCCAAATTCATAGAAAAAAATATTAGGCTGGGTAATTGCTGCAAGGTAGCTTAATTAAACTTGATGTGATGTTAGTGTTAGGCTATAAATAGGCGGCTACCCCTACTCATGTAATTATTTAGCGGGTTTTTTCACGCGCTAAAATAGCAATGGTTGCATATTTCACTCTGCCGATTAGCGTTACCCCACCTTTAACGTTTCTTTGGACTGCCATTGCTTTTGATATTTTTTTTTTTTTTTTTAAATCTCCAGGTCATCACATGGGAGCGCCATTGACTCGATGCCAGCATCAAACTGCAAGGACAGTGATAGAAACGCGGAAAATCTCCCTGAGCCGGGCTCAAGAAAAGTTTGTCAATTGAGAGAATATACCGACCGACCACTTAGCCTAGGCTGTTGTTCATGTCCGTGACATTATCCCCTGATAACTGTCTGTATGTGAACATCGGAACGCCTCCGCAACAGCCGTTGCACCTGTCTGCACAGCAGCAAGCCTTCATCGGAACCATAGCCCACACACTCTACAGACAAGACACTTTTCACAGGACAACAGAAAATAGGAGGATTTGGAATTTTTATTTTTATTTATTTACTTGAACACTTTCGGGCTGAATGCATCCCGGCGAAGCATTGGTTAGGCTACATCTTTGCTGACGATTAATTGAACACGCATGCCGAACTACATTGCAAGTATAGTTTTTGTTTGTGGCCTGTTTTGCCCTATGCTATAGTATATTATTTCTTTTTATAGCAAAATCCTATAGCTTTCAAAACTGAACCTAAGGGCACACACATTATAGCAAAACTAATTCGCCAATGATGTGGTTTCCTACCTAGCGGTTACAACTGCCGGAAACCTTTTTTTAATGGAGTAAATCACCAATACGGATCCAGGATTCAACTATGCCTGTAAGAAAAAAAGGTGAGCAGAAACGCCGTTGGCACAACAGGTGTCTCGCCACTAAGCAGCCACAAGTGAAAAACATCAGTGGCTCTTTGTCATTCAGCACTTTTAGACCCATGTCGGGGTGTAGGCTTGTCTTTAGCCTTTCTAGGTTATGTTCCTGTAGGTAAGCTAATGGCAAATTAAATAAAAAATTACCCATGACTTGTATTGTAAGCCTAATGTGGCCTATGAAACAGAAGTCATTGATAATGTACAAAATAAAGGAAATACCAACAAAGTGTCTTAATAGGGACTTGAGTCACCAGAACAGCTTCAATGCTCCTTGGCAAAGATTATACAATTGTCTGGAAATCTATTGGAGGGAAGCAACACCATTCTTCTCTGAGAAATCTGTAATTTGGTGTTTTGTTGATGGTGGGAAAAAAGTGTCTAAACGCTGCTCTGGAATCTCCCGTAAGTGTTCAGTTGGGTGGAGATCTGGTGACACGCACCCCCTTTAACCCTCTATGCTTCTTTGAAACCCCTCTTTCAAAATCACTGAGATCTCTTCTAGCCGTGGTAGCCAAAATAATGGGCAACTGGGCGTTTTTAATCATGACCCTAAGCATGGTGTTAATTGCTTAATTAACTCAGGACCCACACCTGTGTGGAAGCACCTGCTTTCAAAATATTTGTATCTCATTTACTCAAGCATTTCCTTTATTTTGGCAGTTACCTGTAGTTTATTATAGATCGGAATATTGGGTAACAAACTATTATTATAGCTTTCAGGAATAAGCGTTAATATTTTAAGTACTAGGCCTAATACAGTGCATTCGGAGAGTATTCAGACCACTTTTTCCACGTTTTGTTACAGTACAGCCTTATTCTAAAATTGATTACATTTATTTCCCTCATCAATCTACACTCAATACCCCATAATGACAAAGTGACAACAGGTTTAGAAATCTGTTGCATATGTATTAAAAGTAAACCGATAACTTATTTACACAAGTATTACATACCCTTATTTACACAAGTATTACATACCCTTATTTACACAAGTATTACATACCCTTATTTACACAAGTATTACATACCCTTATTTACATAAGACCCTTTGCTATGAGACTTGAAATTGAGCTCTGGTGCATCCTGTTTCCATTGGTCATACTTGATGTTTCTACAACTTCATTGGAGTCCACCTGTGGTAAATTCAATTGATTGGACATGATTTGGAAAGGCGCACACACACACACACACACTTGTATATACAAGAGCCCACAGTTGACAGTGCATGTCAGAGCAAAAACCAAGCCATGAGGTCGAAGGAATTGTCCATAGAGCTCAGAGATAGGATTGTGTCAAGGCACAGATCTGGGGAAGGGTACCAAAACATTTCTGCAGCGTTGAAGGTCCCCAAGGACACAGTGGCCTCCATCATTCTTAAATGGAAGATGTTTGGAACCATCAAGACTCTTCCTAGAGCTGGCCGCCCAGCCAAACTGAGCAATCGAGGGAGGAGGGCCTTGGTCAGTAAGGTGACCAAGAACCAGACGGTCACTCTGACAGAGTTCCTCTGTGGAGATCGGAGAACCTTCCAGAAAGACAACCATCTCCGCAGCAATCCACCAATCAGGCCTTTATGGTAGAATGGCCAGAAGGAAGTCACTCCTCATTAAAAGGCACATGACCGCCCACTTGGAGTTTGTCAAAAAGGCACAGAAAGGACTCTGACCATGAGAAACCATATGCTCTGGTCTGATGAAAACAAGATTGAACTCTTTGGCTTGAATGCCAAGCATCACGTCTGGAGGAAACCTGGCACTATCCCTACGGTGAAGCATGGTGGTGGCAGCATCATACTGTGGGGATGTTTTTCAGTGGTAGTGCCTGGGAGACTAGTCAGGAAAGATGAACGGCGCAAAGTACAGCGAGATCCTTGACGAAAACCTGCTCCAGAGCGCAAGTCTCTGAATGTCCTTGAGTGGTCCAGCCAGAGCCTGGACTTGAACCCAATCGAACATCTCTGGGGAGACGTGAAAATAGCTGTGCATCGACGCTCCCCATCCAACCTAACAGAGCTTGAGAGGACCTGCAGAGAAGAATGGAAGAAACTCCCCAAATACACGTGTGCCAAGCTTGTAGCATCATACCCAAGAAGATTCCTGTAATCGCTGCCAAAAGTGCTTCAACAAAATACTGAGTAAAAGGTCTGAATACCTATGTAAATGGATTTTTTTTTTTTTTTACCCTTCCCCAGATATGTGCTTTGACTCAATCCTGTCTTGGAGCTCTACGGACAATTAATTCATGGCTTGATTTTTGCTGTAACGTGCTCTGTCAGGTGTGTGCCTTTCCAAATCCTGTCCCATCAGTTGAGTTTGCCACAGGTGGACTCCAATCAAGTTGTAGAAACATCTCAAAGATGATCAATGGAAACAGGATGCACCTGAACTCAATTGTATCATAGCAAAGGGTCTGAATACTTACGTAAATGAGGTATTTTTTAAATAAATGTGCAAACATTTCTTAACCTGTTTTTGCTTTGTCATTATGGTGTATTGTGTGTAGATTGATGAGGATTTAAAAATAAATCCATTTTAGAATTAGTCTGTAAGGTAACAATTTGGAGGAAAAGTCAAGGGACTGAATACTTCCCAAATAATTCCTTATTTCTAAATCATGTAATAGTTATACAGCATTTATACTTATTTGTAAGAATTGATGAAGCCTTATTCATTTAAGTGATGGCATTATTTTAATTGAATATTGCAGGAAATAGCCTTAAGACTTATGTATATCGTGGATAATGGAGATCACTTCCATCCCAACTATGTCTTGTGTTTATGGGAATTGTGTGATCATATTCAGTAAAGGATTTTTATATAATTTCTGTACATGGTGATTGTAGTGTAAGTTCAGTCCACAAAGCAACTCCATATAAATACATGTGTAATGAGGCTTGTCCTGGCGTGACCTCAGATCGTCTCATCCACTGGTCTGTAATTGTGCAGCAATAAAAAATAAATGCTGTCCGAGTTGTTCAACTGTACTGTACAATGAAAGTAATGGAAGAGGCCTCCCGAATTGGCGGGGTAGTCTAAGGCACTGCATTGCGGTGTTAGCTGTGCCACGAGAGATTCTGGGTTCAAGTCCAGGCTTTGTCGCAGCCGGCCGTAACCGGGAGACCCATGGGGCGGTGCATAATTGGCACAGGGTTGTCAGGGTTAGGGGAGGGTTTGGCCGGCAGGGATGTCCTTGTCCCATCGCAAACTAGCGACTCCTGTGGCGGGCCGGGTGCAGTGTACTCTGACACGGTCACCAGGTGCACAGTGTTTCCTCCTACACATTGGTGCAGCTGGCTTCCGGGTTAAGTGGGCATTGCGTCAAGAAGCAGTGCCGCTTGGTTGGTTTGTGCTTCGGAAGACGCACGGCTCTCGACCTTCGCTTCTCCCGAGTCCGTACGGGAGTTGCAGTGATGAGACAGGACTGTAACCTCCAATTGGCGAAAACGGGGGTTAACATAAGATAATAAACAGAAAGTCATGCAAGATCGTTCAACCTTCCAGACTTACTTTTACTCCTTGAAACTTGAGCTAGACAGCAGACGGCCACATCAAGTTAACAGGAATTATAAGTCAATAGTAAGTAAAGACCATTTTACAGTCTGTTCTCATGAGTTTCTTTGAAACAAGTCAAAGTTTAGTGTACTGGGGTCTCCCTTGGTGACAGGGTCTGAGCCCAATGATGATGTCTCTGTGTGACTGAGTGGTATCTCACCCCCTGACACCCGTGCCAAGCGGGGACACTATCCATGCTCCACATTTCTGTGCAGTTACAAAACTGCCTCATATTAGTAGTGAAAATGGTTGCTAATGATAAACCATACAAGTGACCATATCGTCTTTTGCACATGCAGTTGTCATTACATGCTTAAGATTACATATTTTTTTAGAATTGTTTTCACAAATGGGAACAAAAATCTGGGCAGAAGCTCAAGCTACTGTAAACCTTATTCAAACAAATTGGCTTTGTAAATTAGTCATGGCGGTGCTTGTCTGATGTTTGCCATTTCATCACTCGACTGTATGTTTAACTATAAACTAAAATGACTTTTTCTCTTTTGAATAACATTCTAACTGGTCTCCAATCCATACCCTCCTGCAGACACAGCTAGGGCCCTAGGCCTTTTGGAAGACTACTGTGCTCAACTGAGGAAGCCAGAGGAACAACAGCTCAAAACTGCCATTCAGAGAGTGATGGGGGTCTTCAAAAGCAGCCTGTTCCAAGCACTGCTTGGTAAGTCAAGCTGGATATTGGAGTCCATCCATTCTTTTAATTGACTCCAATATGTCAAATGCTTTACCTGTCATTATAAATCAGAGGCATGTCATGAATGTTATAGCATAACAAAAACCAATTTTCCCCTCAACTGTCTAGCTATGTTCACCCTTATTCTATTTCATACATACAGTATGGATTTTGATAGACACAGTGAAGTATTACCTCTTTTATAATCTAGTCTGTAGTTTTTGGGATTCACAATAGACAAATCTCTAGCGTTCTATTGTCACATTTGCACAACCTGCATTTTGTTATGCCTGTGTTTTTTCTGAAATATAGTTAATTTGAATTCTGCTGATATTGCAGTAGATGCTTCTCAGTGCCTGTGGTATTTTTAAGGTGCTCCTCACACTCTTCGTAAGGATTCAAACGAAGCATAATGATGTGGGACTTTTGCATCTTTGATCATTCCCCCGGATAGCTTTCAATGATTTGTATCTCCTCAAATGCATTATTGGAGATGGGTATAATGCATGATTCTCATTCATCATTCAAAGGTTCATGACATGGTCATTTTCCAAATGACAAAACCTACAATCTGACCTCTCAGATTGAGTTTGAAAATGTATTGTAAAATGTATTGCTCGGGCCACGCATTATTCTTCCCAAAGCCTTCTCTGCAGTGGCAAAGCCGAGATGAAATATATATATTATATATTATAATATATATTTGCATCATTCTCAAAACTTTTGCCCACAACTGTATTCATATCCCTTTAATAAGATGACAATGGCTCCTGTAGTTGTCAGATCAAGATTGAGTTTTTGTGGGACTGGTAACTCCAATATGAAATGCTTCATTTCAAGGACTTTCATTTCGAGCCGTTGGTAATAGGTATTCATGCGGGTAGCCTAGTGGTTAAAAGCGTTGGTCCACTAACTAAAAGGTTGCTGGTTCGAGTCCCCAAGCGGACGAGGTGAACGTTCTGTCGATGTGCCCTTGAGCAACCCTAATTGCCCAGGAAAGTCGCTCTGGATAAGAGCATCTGCTAAATTACCAAAATTGTAAAACAATTTGTATTTTATTAGGATCCCTATTAGCTGCTTCCAAGGCAGTTGAAACTCTTCCTGGGGTCTAGGAAGTTGATGATGTAACAGATTATGACGAAGAGTCCATTGCTAATAGGGTTTGTCACCCTGTTCTTTTGGCCTTGTTCTAATACAATTTTTATGATGGTCATTAACTACATTAATGTATCTGCCACTGTCAGAAACATTTAACATTTGTCTACCACAGCCCTGGTCGAGTAGTTTGAAATGTAATTAACAAGGCCTATTTGCTTAACTACCTCCGTATTTATACAACGCTTTTAAAGGTTGGCCAACTGCCGAGTGGGAGTATATTGTTATGATTTTGTGGCCTTTTTTGGAATATGAAATCTAAAGGGGATTGGACGCACTCATCCTGAAATGTGCTGGGGGAAGCTGTAATACTCTTAATGCATGGTGAAGCTTCCACATTGCCAAGCTTGGCTAGGAGCCTTTAAACTAAATATTGGGGGATTATAGGTCATCTTTTACAACGTGCTCTTCGACTGCTGCGTAATGTCCCCCGCAACAGATGTTTGGCTATAAAGGAGCACACCCATATCTTGCGCCGATCCGCTTCCACGCGTCAAGATTATTGTGCAATACTGATCAATGGATAATCATTGGAATACAATGAAGTATGTGTGGGCACTCTAACTATAGTGTTTCTCATGTGCTGAGCTACAGAAGAACAACACAACCATATAGGCCATAGTTTTGAGATCTAGTTTGGTCAGAAGGTGTGAGTGGCTGTTGATGTATGATTAATCCCTCACTTGACCTATTTGTAGCATAGACTTGCAGTTACTATAAGGATGACCCACTATCTACAGGGTTATAATCCTTGCCATTTGAATTTTGTGTGTATTGTTGGTCTTACAAATGAGTCAACTTGCATGATTTAATGATTGGTACTGCAAGTGTTGTTGTTTTTTTCTCCCACATTACCTGGAAATCGTTGGCTGGAGTGGATTAAAGCTGGTGCCATTGGACTCTGGAGCAGTGGAATCAAATCTAAATCTGATTTTATTTGTCACATGCGCCGAATACAACACGTGTAGACCTCACAGTGAAATGCTTACTTAGAAATCCTTAACTAACAATGTAGTTGTAAGAAAATAACAATAACAAGCGATAATAATAACACAGCAATGTTCCAACATGTGGTGGAAAGCATTCCCAGGAGATCGTTATAGCAGTAAAGACTGGACCAGCTCTGTCTGTATCAATGCCCATGATTTTGGAATGAGATGTTTGACGATCAGGTGTCCATATACCTTTGGTTATGTAGTGTGTGTTTGGGGGATTTTTATTTAATTTATTATTTAACTAGGCAAGTCAGTTAATTTAAGAACAAATTCTTATTTTCAATGACGGCCTAGGAACAGTGGGTTAACTGCCTGTTCAGGGGCAGAACGACAGGTGTGTACCTTGTCAGCTCGGGGATTTGAACTTGCAACCTTTCGGCTGCTAGTCCAACGCTCTAACCACTGCCACCCTGGATGAGATCTATTGCTCTTTGTAAATTGTTGATCAATCACCATTTCTCTGCCAACTCTGCTATGGAACTAATGCCTCCTGAAATAGATGTAATCATTTTATGAAGCATTAGCCTCGGTGCTGTCTAATCTGGTCAGGGCATGTGAAGCATTAGCCTCGGTGCTGTCTCATCTGGTCAGGGCATGTGAAGCATTAGCCTAGGTGCTGTCTAATCTGGTCAGGGCATGTGAAGCATTAGCCTCGGTGCTGTCTAATCTGGTCAGGGCATGTGAAGCATTAGCCTAGGTGCTGTCTCATCTGGTCAGGGCATGTGAAGCATTAGCCTAGGTGCTGTCTAATCTGGTCAGGGCATGTGAAGCATTAGCCTCGGTGCTGTCTAATCTGGTCAGGGCATGTGAAGCATTAGCCTAGGTGCTGTCTCATCTGGTCAGGGCATGTGAAGCATTAGCCTAGGTGCTGTCTCATCTGGTCAGGGCATGTGAAGCATTAGCCTCGGTGCTGTCTAATCTGGTCAGGGCTTGTGAAGCATTAGCCTCGGTGCTGTCTAATCTGGTCAGGGCTTGTGAAGCATTAGCCTCGGTGCTGTCTAATTTGGTCAGGGCATGTGAAGCATTAGACTCGGTGCTGTCTAATCTGGTCCGGGCATGTGAAGCATTAGCCTCGGTGCTGTCTAATCTGGTCAGGGCATGTGAAGCATTAGCCTCGGTGCTGTCTCATCTGGTCAGGGCATGTGAAGCATTAGCCTCGGTGCTGTCTAATCTGGTCAGGGCATGTGAAGCATTAGCCTCGGTGCTGTCTAATCTGGTCAGGGCATGTGAAGCATTAGCCTCGGTGCTGTCTCATCTGGTCAGGGCATGTGAAGCATTAGCCTCGGTGCTGTCTAATCTGGTCCGGGCATGTGAAGCATTAGCCTCGGTGCTGTCTAATCTGGTCAGGGCATGTGAAGCATTAGCCTCGGTGCTGTCTAATCTGGTCAGGGCATGTGAAGCATTAGCCTCGGTGCTGTCTAATCTGGTCAGGGCATGTGAAGCATTAGCCTCGGTGCTGTCTAATCTGGTCAGGGCATGTGAAGCATTAGCCTCGGTGCTGTCTAATCTGGTCCGGGCATGTGAAGCATTAGCCTCGGTGCTGTCTAATCTGGTCAGGGCATGTGAAGCATTAGCCTCGGTGCTGTCTAATCTGGTCAGGGCATGTGAAGCATTAGCCTCGGTGCTGTCTAATCTGGTCAGGGCATGTGAAGCATTAGCCTCGGTGCTGTCTAATCTGGTCAGGGCATGTGAAGCATTAGCCTCGGTGCTGTCTAATCTGGTCAGGGCATGTGAAGCATTAGCCTCAGTGCTGTCTAATCTGGTCAGGGCATGTGAAGCATTAGCCTCGGTGCTGTCTAATCTGGTCAGGGCATGTGAAGCATTAGCCTCGGTGCTGTCTAATCTGGTCAGGGCATGTGAAGCATTAGCCTCGGTGCTGTCTAATCTGGTCCGGGCATGTGCAACCTGCTGAGACCCATCACAGCAGAGTGACACTGCAGATGGTTTAACCTGTTCACCATTACCAGTTTATCTCAGGACCAGGCAAAGGAGTAAGGTTGGAGGCCTCTCACTCAGCTACGCATCTACAGAAATGGAGGGCAAGGAAAGATTCACTCGTTACACATGCCAGTCTTAGAAGGCCATGTTCCTGCTGATTTTTAAGTTTGTCCCTGAAGCTCAATGCCTTCCCAGAGTTCACATTTTGGTGGTTTTACACATATAATAAGTTGTTGTTTAAAAAGGGCAAGACTGGTGTGAATAAGGTCCATTGTTGTGAATGTCAAACACTGCAGAGCAATCATGTTTCACATTCAGTAGCTTCACTTCACCGAGCATGATTGTTCCATTAGATGTGCCCTTTGCCCCCTTTAGATCCATCTACCACAAGGCTTGTCTGACTTTTAAAAATCACCTTGCCTGCACATGTATTATCCAAGTTAGTCTTATCACATCTATTCATCTGAATCAGTGGGATACACAGACTAGCTCCAGTGGCCTAATCGCAAGAGCAGACCACAGTCTGCCAATTTGCTCCATAGAGGTTTTTAATGGGCTCTATTTGTTATCCAGATGAAAACAAGCTGTATGCCAGCCTCCCTTAATAGTGAAGGTATCTCACTGCTCTCCTGTCTCATGGAGAGCCTCTTTCTGGTAGCACCCGGGGCCCCCTACCCCAAAGCTGAACTTTAATTGAATATCTTCTCTCACAGGACGACTGTCCTGACTGGTAGGAGCGAGGGGGGGGGGGGTGACACATCTCCCTCAGAATCAGAGTCGCCGGGGTCTTGATTGGATGTGTGGGTGGGTGGGTGCGTGTTTATCACCTCTTTCTTGATGGGAATAGGAGCAATGCTACACATAAGCTAGGCAAACATGCTAATGATGTGTAATGATCATTATTATAGACTACAAACTTGATGGACAATAAAAGGGGTTGAGTAAATTAGGAAGGGATACTGCCATCTTGTGGCATGTTAGACTTGCAGCAGTTCATTTCCCTCTACTTTATCTTGAGACCGTGGAGCACTGTTTTATTTATGGTTTGACAGAAAACATGACATTTTGCAATGTCCTCTCCTTTTCTGTCGTCTGCGTGACACGCACTGAAATCTATTACATGTTAAAGAGGATACCAAGAGCATTACAGCTCGGTGTTTGTGCGTGTAACCCCCATGATGGTGGTAACTGTCAGGTTGTTTCCTCAATTTCCCTATGGATTGGGTATACTATTTATTTTTTGTAGCCTGTATGTTATTTGACCATTGTGCAACCATGCCTTCAAGATGATGTAGGAGCCATTTTTGGTGGACATTTGTATCTGTTAAAGTATGGCAAACAGAAAAGGACAATTGTTACTCGGGCAGCAGCTAAATCGGTAGTGCCAGAAGATCTGTAGAAACTAACAATAGAAAACAGTGGAATATGGAAAGGTAGCAAATGCCAATTGCCTTGTGAATCCATACCCTTTTGTAAACCATGAACAACATGTACTGAAACAATATGTAAATAACGTTAGTTGGATTTATAAATGCAGATTATATATAATATATGTATACTGAGTGTACAAAACATTAGGAACTCCTTTTTATGCCCTCGAACATCCTCAATTCCTTGAGTCATGGACTTTACAAGTTGTCCAAGCGTTCCACAGGGATGCTGGCCCATGTTGACTCCAAAGCTTTCCACAGTTTTGTCAAGTTTGCTAGATGTCCTTTGGGTGGTTGACCATTCTTGATACACACGGGAAACTGTTGAGCATGACCTTGCAGCGTTGTATATATTTTGTACATATTGTTATTATATACGATGTTGCTGATAATGCTGCCACAGGTCCAATAGAGGGCACCATAAGGATTAGATACACACTACAATCCTACTACCAAAGGGTCTTGTTTATATTTCTCGCTGTGATCCTTGTCATGTAAGGATCTCTGTTGGAGCCCACAGGTGGGAACAGCAGAAAGGTCATATCTGTGTTAGGCCGACATTGCTAAGATGGCTCACTTCCTGAATGAAGGGAACAGCAACAATGGAGCATCCACTTCCAGATGGTCTGAACGAGCTGCACTTCCAGAGGAGCCCCATCAAGTTAATTTATTGGCACATATCAGTCCATGCAAACTGAATACCATGAGCATTCAAATTGCCTAAATCTAAATTCATATTTATACCATTTGTTAAAGGACCAATCAACAACTCACGCACAAATAATTGTAGCCTAGGAGCTTATGCCTCACTAATTAGATTGCCGAAGTAAGGGATGAGTCACCCCTTGTACCGTTCCGATGTAATCTGGTATGGTTGGACCTTTTTTATGGCCAAAAGGTCCAAATATTGGCTGTAGCCCAAAGGTCTGTTCGACTCCATGTGCAACTCAACTGCTCAGCAGAGACCACACAGGACTATGCCCTGCACCAATTCACAGCCTTAATGGCCCTGCCACTCAAGAGTCTGGAGAATGTGTGACTCATCTGCAGAAATGACGAATGGCTGTCTCTGATGTGATCGAATTTGTCTGTTTATGAAAAACAGTACACTTTATTTTTTCAGGGTCATGAGCACACACACACTGAGTTGACCTTCTGGATTGAATTATACTGTAAAAGCACAGCCTATTGGCCTAACTCTTTATTAAACAGAAAATTGCACTCACAGAGTCCCTATACAGTGCATTTGTAAAGTATTCAGACCCCTTGACTTTTTACACATTTTGTTACGTTACAGCCTTATTCTAAAATCGATTTACATTTGTTGTTTTTTCTCATCAATTTACACACAATACCCCATAATGACAAAGCAAAAACAGTTTTTATTTTAGCAAATGTATAAAAAATGGAAAACTGAAGTATCACATTTGCATAAGTATTCAGACCCTTTGCTCAGTACTTTGTTGAAGCACCTTTGACAGCGATTACAACCTAGAGTATTCTTTGACACAACAAGCTTGGCACATATGTATTTGGGGAGTTTCTCCCATTCTTCTCTGCAGATCCTCTCAAATTCTGTCGGGTTGGATGAGGAGCGTTGCTGCACAGCTATTTTCAGGTCTCTCCAGAGATGTTCAAGTCTGGGCTCTGGCTGGGCCACTGAAGGACATTCAGAGACTTGTCCCAAAGCTACTCCTGCGTTGTTTTGGCTGTGTGCTTAGTGTCTTTGTCCTGTTGAAAGGTGAACATTTGCCCCAGTCTGAGGTCCTGAGCGCTCTGGAACAAGTTTTCATAAAGGATCTCTTTGTACTTTGCTCTGTTCATCTTTCCCTTGATCCTGACTAGTCTCCCAGGCCCTGCCACTGAAAAACATCCCCACAGCATGATGCTGCCACCACCATGCTTCACCGTAGGGATGGTGCCAGGTTTCCTCCAGATGTGACGCTTGGCATTCAGGCCAAAGGGTTCAATCTTGGTTTCATCAGACCAGAGACTCTTGTTTCTCATGGTCTGAGAGTCTTTAGGTGCCTTTTTTTAAACTCCAAGCGGGCTGTCATGTGCCTTTTTTTTTTTTTTTTTTTTTTTACAGAGGAGTAGCTTCCGGCTGTCCACTCTACCATGAAGGCCTGATTGGTGGAGTGCTGCAGCGATGGGAGAATCTTCCAGAAAGACAACCATCTCTGCAGAGGAACTCTGGAGCTCCTTCAGAGTGATCATCGGGTTCTTGGTTACCTCCCTGACCAAGGCCGTTCTCCCCCGATGTTTCAATCTGGCCAGGCAGCCAGCTCTTGGAAGAGTCTTGGTGGTTCCAAACTTCTTCCAGTTAAGAATGATGGAGGCCACAGTGTTCTTGGGGACATTTTAATGCTGTAGATGTTTTTTGGTGTCCTTCCCCAGATCTACACAATCATGTCCCGGAGCTCTACGGACAATTCCTTCGACATCCATGGCTTGGTTTTTGCTCTGACATGCACTGTCAACTGTGGGACCTTATATAGACAGGTCTGTGCCTTTCCAAATGATGTCTAATCAGTTGAATCTATCACAGGTAGACTCCAATAAAGTTGAAGAAACATCTCAAGGATGTCTCATAGCATAGGGTCTGAATGCTTCTGTATATAAGGTATTTCTATTTTTGATTTAAGTCTTTTGCAAAAAATTCTGAACTTGTTTTTGTTTTGTCATTATGGGGTATTGTGTGTAGATGAAAAATATTTATATAATACATTTTTGAATAAGGCTGTAATGTAACAAAATGTGGAAAAAGTTAAAGGGTCAGAATACTTTCCGAATGCACTGTATGTTGAATATTTCTCTTCTAAGCTCAGCGTAGGGCAATATGTATTTACATAAAGCAGATGGATGTGAGTCATAAATGGACATGACTGTTTGTGGTATGGTTGGGGGTGGGCGTTGCATCTCTGAGTGCCCTCTCCCACACCATGGTGGGCCAAAACTCGAAACAGTTTCTTTAGTGATCATGCTCAATATTAAGCCGGTACCTTCCCTCGATTTGCGTGGTTGCGCACTTCTCTACCATATGCAGATATGTCCCAAAGCTGAGGGAGTAAAAAATAATAGAGGTTAGCTACACTTTGAATGCTTTTTTTTGTTGTTTTTGTTTCTCATTCAGAACATGTAGATGTTGCCTAACGTTATTGTGTGACTATCAGTGTTGTTGGGTTAGTAGTTAGAAGAGGACCTAGTGCTTCAGCTGGACTGCACCCTCGATTGCCTCCATTTTAACAATAGAGCAAGGTTGTTGTTTTTTTTTCACGTTTGTTTTCAAGGAAGTGACACTGAATGCGTGTGTCCCAAAGTTGATGGGTTTACCTATCTCCTCGTCAAAATGTTTTGCTCTGTAAGTGACCCTCAGTTTTGTCAGCAACATGTGACAACAGAGGGACCCCAAGTTGCTCGGGGTGAGGGACTGGTTTGGCATTGGGGAGAAGAGGGAACCGCATTAGCTCTTCAGATTGCTGATGTCAGATGAGAAAGTGTGGTCTTTGCTTGTTTACATGGAAATGGCAGGAGGGAGCTGTGCGACTGATCGACCCGCGGGCTCTTGAGACCTTGTGTATTTTCCCAGAATGCTTAGCTTCACTACACACAATGGTCACCTGGATAAATGAGGCAGACCATATAATTTTGTTTCCTGCTTGTTTAGTCCGAAATTGTTATTTGAGCACAACTGATACGTACAGTAATTAAGAAAAGTAATCAATAAAATGTATAATAAAATGTAAATATCTTTGCTGTGTTGCAGAAGTTCTGATTCTCACTTTCTCCCTTATACTCTGTGATCACCACCACTTCTCATCTCACATATGCTATTGGAGATACATTGCTCAGCTGGCCTGTCTGTTCTCGCACTCGTGTGCGTGTGTGTGTATTGTGAGAGTTTGTTTTTATCACTTGGCATAAACGAGGCAGTTCTGATGTGTGTGTGTGTGTGTGTGTGTGCACCTCGCAATATGACAAATGTGTTCTGGGACACTGTGAAGTCCATGGAGAACAAGAGCACCTCCTCCCAGCTGCCCACTGCACTGAGGCTAGGTAACACGGTCACCACCGATAAATCCATGATTATCGAAAACTTCAACAAGCATTTCTCAAATGCTTGCCATGCCTTCCGCCTGGCTACTCCAACCTCGGCCAACAGCTCCGCCCCCACCGCAGCTTCTCGCCCAAGCCCTTCCAGGTTCTCCTTTACCCAAATCCAGATAGCAGATGTTCTGAAAGAGCTGCAAAACCTGGACCCGTACAAATCAGCTGGGCTTGACAATCTGGACCCTCTATTTCTGAAACTATCCGCCGCCATTGTCGCAACCCCTATTACCAGCCTGTTCAACCTCTCTTTCATATCGTCTGAGATCCCCAAGGATTGGAAAGCTGCCGCAGTCATCCCCCTCTTCAAAGGGGGAGACACCCTGGACCCAAATTGTTACAGACCTATATCCATCCTGCCCTGCCTATCTAAGGTCTTCGAAAGCCAAGTCAACAAACAGGTCACTGACCATCTCGAATCCCACCGTACCTTCTCCGCTGTGCAATCTGGTTTCCGAGCCGGTCACGGGTGCACCTCAGCCACACTCAAGGTACTAAACGATATCATAACCGCCATCGATAAAAGACAGTACTGTGCAGCCGTCTTCATCGACCTTGCCAAGGCTTTCGACTCTGTCAATCACCATATTCTTATCGGCAGACTCAGGAGCCTCGGTTTTTCGGATGACTGCCTTGCCTGGTTCACCAATTACTTTGCAGACAGAGTTCAGTGTGTCAAATCGGAGGGCATGCTGTCCGGTCCTCTGGCAGTCTCTATGGGGGTGCCACAGGGTTCAATTCTTGGGCCAACTCTTTTCTCTGTATATATCAATGATGTTGCTCTTGCTGCGGGCGATTCCCTGATCCACCTCTACGCAGACGACACCATTCTATATACTTCCGGCCCGTCCTTGGACACTGTGCTATCTAACCTCCAAACGAGCTTCAATGCCATACAACACTCCTTCCGTGGCCTCCAACTGCTCTTAAACGCTAGTAAGACCAAATGCATGCTTTTCAACCGATCGCTGCCTGCACCCGCATGCCCGACGAGCATCACCACCCTGGATGGTTCCGACCTTGAATATGTGGACACCTATAAGTACCTAGGTGTCTGGCTAGACTGTAAACTCTCCTTCCAGACTCATTTCAAACATCTCCAATCGAAAATCAAATCAAGAGTCGGCTTTCTATTCCGCAACAAAGCCTCCTTCACTCACGCCGCCAAACTTACCCTAGTAAAATTGACTATCCTACCGATCCTCGACTTCGGCGATGTCATCTACAAAATTGCCTCCAACACTCTACTCAGCAAACTGGATGCAGTTTATCACAGTGCCATCCATTTTGTCACTAAAGCACCTTATACCACCCACCACTGCGACTTGTATGCTCTAGTCGGCTGGCCCTCGCTACATATTCGTCGCCAGACCCACTGGCTCCAGGTCATCTACAAGTCCATGCTAGGTAAAGCGCCGCCTTATCTCAGTTCACTGGTCACGATGGCAACACCCACCGTAGCACGCGCTCCAGCAGGTGTATCTCACTGATCATCCCTAAAGCCAACACCTCATTTGGCCGCCTTTCGTTCCAGTACTCTGCTGCTTGTGACTGGAACGAATTGCAAAAATCCCTGAAGTTGGAGACTTTTATCTCCCTCACCAACTTCAAACATATGCTATCTGAGCAGCTAACCGATCGCTGCAGCTGTACATAGTCTATTGGTAAATAGTCCACCCATTTTCACCTACCTCATCCCCATACTGTTTTTATTTATTTACTTTTCTGCTCTTTTGCACACCAATATCTCTACCTGTACATGACCATCTGATCATTTATCACTCCAGTGCTAATCTGCTAAATTGTAATTATTTGCCTACCTCCTCATGCCTTTTGCACACAATGTATATAGACTCCCCTTTTTTTGTACTGTGTTATTGACTTGTTAATTGTTTACTCCATGTGTAACTCTGTGTTGTCTGTTCACACTCCTATGCTTTATCTTGGCCAGGTCGCAGTTGCAAATGAGAACTTGTTCTCAACTGGCCTACCTGGTTAAATAAAGGTGAAATATTTTTATTTTTTTAACTATGCTCGTATGGCGTCTGTCCTCTGCACAAGAGGCAGTGTGTGTAGACAGGCCCTGGCCTCTGTGTGAGGAATGGTCCACCACCAAGAATGGTCCACCACCCAAAGTACATCTAGCCAACTACCCATAAAGTCTCTATCATCCATTCCATTTGTGTCTTTAAAGATGCATGTAACATTTCAAGGAGTTTTCGGGATGAAAAAGGGACTTATGTGGTGGGGACGTGGCAATGGGCGCGGTCGGTGCGACTGGGTTTTGGAGAATCCCATCTTGGTGGTGTAGAGAATTCAAAACATGTTTTTATTTAAAATATATTTCAGCCAATTTCCTGCAAATCTACACATTTCTCCATGCAGCTGAGAGAGTTTCAGTTTTTAAAGATAATTTCCTGGAATTATACACATTTTGCCATGGCTAATGTTATTTTTCCTCAAACATAACACAATCAATAGTGGTAAATTCATTGTTTTGGGAATTTCATTTTTCCATGTCTGTCCAACTTTTATTTTGGTTATTGTTAGTTCTCAAAGATAATATTGTAAAAATATATAGGTCCATGATATTTTCTACACACTGTCTGGTTCTAGTCTTAAATTTACACTGAAAGAGTTTGGCCATCCTGATTTTTATTTTTGAAAGAAAAAACACTTTGGACTTAGGCGTCCTTAAAGATGTTGAGGTGGCCTGCCCAATGATTTTAATTGCAGAACAATCCCTGCATTTAAGCCATATTAGATGTTTTTTGGAAGAATACTGCTTAGAAATGCCTAACATGGCTTAGTACTGCTTCTTACTTTATAATAATCCCAAGAACCAGGATGTGTCGAGGTTTTCGTATTTCTGATGTTTTTGCTATTGCTGTCAACCTCACAAACGAGAACCAGTTGTACACACAACAACAGCCGGACCTTATAATTACTAAATGTTAATTAGCTGTACAAATGCTCATTAACAGCGTCACGCAGCGTTCCAAAAAGTATGTTTTACTCTTGTGGAGTAAACTAAAATTCCTCATGACTTTAGTTAATCTGTCGTTTCCCATCAGAACCCAAAATATAGTCTTGTTTTACTCCATTGTTTGTGATCCTTGCCATAACAAACAACGCTGTATAGACTAAATGTTGATGTCATGATAGTCAATCTATGAATTTGAAAGTGGTTGTATTTCTCCTGCCCCAACACAGCCTGACCACTTGTAGTATTGACACCCTTTACAGTATAGCTTTTGTTTTAGATACGGCACACACCAGAGTAGGCATGGCTTGGATTCCAACCCTTCTGACTAGCAGCTCTCCTACCTTTTCCTATCTGCTCTTCACTGTCCTATCTGTTCAATTGAATGCACAAAAATACTAAGAGTGGGAAATCTTACTTCTGTTTTTTGGCAGGTATGTTTTTGTTGTTCTGATGTTGATGCTAAGAATATAGTTGTGCTTCTACATCCACACGTTTATGGCACAGTTCCGATGACGCTGAGTGACTGTGGTGACGTCAAGGTTAAAGTCAGAGTTCACCCACTGTAGGAGCGTTAAATAGTCTCTAAGCTCCCACCAATTCAGTGTTACCCTTCAAGAGTAATGTTCCTCCCACTCTTCACTCTGGCTCTGCTTTATCCGGAACTTCCCTCGCTCTCTCCATTCATTAGTGTTTCTCCATCAGCGGTAGTTTCGTGCTTGTGTAGGTGAAGAGCCGCTCTGAAGGCTCTGGCTCAGCAGAGCATGAAATAAAGACGTTATGCAAAGGACTGACTATCTCTAACTCCCATCCTACACACACACACAAATACACTGTAATCCAGATCAGAGGTCGACCGATTATGATTTTTCAATACCGATAACGATTATTGGAGGACCAAAAAAAAGCCGATACCGATTTAATCAGCCAATTTTTTTATTTAATTTAAATGTATTTATTTATTTGTATATATTTGTAATAATGACAATACTGAATGATTATTATTTTTTTTTTACATAATATAATACATAAAAATCAATTTAGTCTCAAATAAATAATGAATAAACATGTTCAATTTGGTTTAAATAATGTAAAAACACAATGTTGGAGAAGAAAGTAAAGTGCAAAATGTGCCATGTAAAAAATCTTGAAGTTCCATGCTCAGAACATATGCAAGTATTGCCAGCCTAATCTCGGGAGTTGATAGGCTGGAAGTCTTAACCAGCGCTGTGAAGCAAGCATTGTGAAGAGCTGCTGGCAAACGCAGGAAAGTGCTGTTTGAATGAATGCTTACGAGCCTGCAGCTGCCTACCACCGCTCAGTCAGACTGCTCTATCAAATCATAGACTTAATTATAACATAATAACACACAAATATGAGCCTTTGGTCATTGAAATGGTCAGATCTGGAAACTATAATTTAGAAAACAAAACATTTATTCTTTCAGTGAAATACAAAACCGTTCTGTATTTTATCGAACAGGTGGTATCCATAACTCTAAATATTGCACAACATTCAATGTTATGTCATAATTATGTACAATTCTGGCAAATTAATTACGGTCTTTGTAAGGAAGAAATGGTCTTCACACTTCAGCGAGCCAGGCGGGCAAAACTGCTGCATATACCCTGACTCTGCTTGCACTGAAAGCAAGAGAAGTGACACAATTTCCCTTGTGAATATCGCCTTCTAACATGCATTTCTTTTAACTAAATATGCAGGTTTAAAAATATATACTTGTCTATTGATTTTAAGAATGGCATTGATGTTCATGGTTAGGTACATTCGTGCAATGACAGTGCTTTTTTCGCGAATGCGCTTGTTAAATCATTACTCGTTTGGCGAAGTAGGCTGTGATTCGATGATAAATTAACAGGCACCGCATTGATTATATGCATTGCAGGACAAGCTAGTTAACCTAGTAATATCATCAACCATGTGTAGTTAACTAGTGATTATGTTAAGATTGATTGTTTTTTTTTGTAAGGTAAGTTTAATGCTAGCTAGCAACTTACATTGGCTCCTTGCTGCACTCGCGTAACAGGTGGTCAGCCTGCCATGCAGTCTCCTCGTGGAGTGCAAAGTAATCGGCCATAATCGGTGTCCAAAAAATGCCGATTTATCGATTGTTATGAAAACTTGAAATCGGTCGACCTCTAACCCAGATGTTCTTGCAGTGTAATATTGATATTTCTTGTTCACATAATGGAAGCCTGGGTTGTGTCTAGTAGGCACAAAAGAAAATGTTTTGAAGCCTATTGAAATGGGTGACACAAAATATTGTCAAAATATGGATGTCAAAATACCAGATGTCAGTTCATTTCAATGGAAGGACACCTGAAGCTGATGGTCTCTGCATTTTGCGTCATACTTAACACAAAATGGTAAGAGGGATCCTGGGCAGCGGTCAAAAGCACTGCTGAGGAGCCACTACAGCCTGGGGTACGACCGGCCATGTCCAGGAGCCCCATAGGATGCAGCACAATTTGCCCAGCACCGTCCGTGGTAAGGGAGGGTTTGGCCGGTGTGGCTTTCCTTGGCTCAACGTGCTCTTGTGACAAGGCCGGGCGCCTGTAAGCTGACTCCGGTCGTCAGTTGAAATGTGTTTGCTCAGACACTGTGCGGCTGCCATCCGGGTTAAGCGAACAGTGTGATAAGAAGTAGGTGGCCAGGTGTATCATGTTTAGTTTGATTTATGACTCGACCTTCGCCTCTCCCGAGCCCATTTGAGGAGATGCAGAGATGAGCCTATGGGCCTATGGAATTTATTTCCTTCTTAATGCATTTGAGCCAATCAGTTGTGTTGTGACAAGATAGTACCTATTTGGTAAAAGACCAAGTCCATATTATGGCAAGAACAGCTCAAACTGCGTTTTTGTCAAATTATACATCTAATTTATTTATTTTCCTATCATGGGGAACAACATGTTTTAAATAAATTATACATTAATTTATTTATTTCTAGTCCTATCTTGATGGAAAGGTTCACCGACCTATACCCTAGACACTCACCTGAATGACCCAGTTACTAAAGAGAAGTCCCTATCTGTTTTATGGGCCTCCTGTAAGCTGCCTGTATGCAGCCAAAATGCGGTCATTGACCTTCTGAGCCTGCCTAGCAGGTTTGGTCCTGCAAGGCCAGAGACTCCTGATGGGAGAGAATAATATACAAGGAAGTTCTCGAAGCTGCTGGTGAGAACCTTGACAACCTTGTACCTAGCAGGTGGGGTGCCCCCACCCAGGCGGTGGCAGTGCTGGCAACACTGGCTGCAGTGGCCCATGGGGAGGGAATCACACTTGGAAGTTCAGGGAGGGGGCATATTATTGTGGCACAAAATTAAAGGTCTGACTGCACAGATGTGCTCGGGAATATGGTCACAACGGGGGGACCATGTGTTTCAGGGGTAGGGGTATATCTGATCTATCGCCTAGGATGTGAAAATGGTTAATCAAATCTCCCCATTTCTGCCCATTTTTTGCTCAGTTTTGCAGGCCTTCTCATACAGCTGCAACTGTATATGCGTTTGTAAATCAAGACCTTTCTTGAGTTGGGCTCTGGAATGGTGCAACTGAGAATCTGAGTCTATGGCCCTGTCGGTTAAGGGCTTGTAAGTAAGTATTTCACGGTAAAGTCTACATGTATTTGGCCCATGTGACAAATTTAAAGTTTGATCTTGATTTGACTTACACAGCCTGGAGGTGTGTTAAGGGCTATTTGACCACGAAGGAGAGTGATGGAGTGCTGCATCAGATGACCTGGCCTCCACAATCACCTGACCTCAACCCAGTTGAGATGGTTTGGGATGAGTTGAACTGCAGAGTGAAGGGAAAGCAGCCAAAAAGTGTTCAGCATATGTGGGATCTCCTTCAAGACTGTTGCAAAAGCATTCCAGTTGAAGCTGGTTGAGAGAATGCCAAGAGCTGTCATCAAGGCAAAGGGTGGCTATTTTGACAGATTTAAAATATATTTTGATTTGTTTAACACTTTTGGATCCTACATGATTCTATATGTGTTATATCATAGTTTTGATGTCTTCACTATTATTCTACAATGTAGAAAATTGTAAAAGTACAGAAAAACCCTTGAATGAGTAGTTGTCAACTTTTGACTGGCACTGTATATATGACTATTATTTATTGCATGTTTTAACCTGGAAGTGTACGTGTTTGTTTTGTTTGGTCAAAATCCACCATGTTCATATACACTCAATTCCCTTCGTCTTTGGAACCAAAATGGATTCATGAATCTGCCCCCTAAGTAACATTGTGACGTCTCTTCTGAGAGGGAGAAGGGGTGAAACGTGCTGTGTTGATGGGTGATTTTAAAATAATGGGTGTGACAAACCACTGCTGTGGAGGAGGGCTGGTTGTAGGAAGTGGAGGAGGGCTGGTTGTAGGAAGTGGAGGAGGGCTGGTTGTAGGAAGTGGAGGAGGGCTGGTTGTAGGAAGTGGAGGCAGCCGGAATAATCGCTGTTGTTCCCTGGAGAGGAGAAGCTATTACAGGGATGAGCACTGCAAGCCAGAGCCCACTCCACCCACCCATTACGTAAGCGAAGAGAAAGCAGGTTTGCAATGTGTGTGTGTCAATCAGAATGAGTGTTTGTCCATTTTAGATGCAAAAATCTTTCCGGAGCCACTGCATGGTTACCATGGTAACAAAGGTGTAAAGCTGCATGCAAACAGTTGCTGTCATGTACCTGGAAGCAAAAATATTTTACTGGCAAGAAGAGGGAATAACAGAAAGGGAAAAATGTGTCAACCTTTTTGAATGAATTAAAACAGTGAGGATAGTGTTGTGAACAGCACAGAACTTTGGCTCATTATATTGTGTGTTTTATAGTGTGATGATCAAAAGGTTCTTTTTAATTTGTTTTTCTTACAATGAGATTTTATCCAAAGGGATAGCCTAATGAATATAAACTGGTGGGAATTCTCCCCACACACAGAGAAAACGTTTATTTAAACCCATGAGCAGATTGGGCACAGATATGCTTGCAATAGGGATTAACATGGGTAACAGGGATCCAGGACTGTCCCAGGAACACTTCACATTTCGTCAATGTCACACTAATGCAATTTCACAAAATACGCCGTAGTTTAGCAAACAATAAAATAGCATATTATCCAATCAGGCGGTTACATGGAAGGTTTTAGACAAGCATATTTATTTCACATAAAGTCGCCATAAATTCACACGCATCATTGACACTGCTGGACTGCATTCGCGACCTGAATGCAGTTAGTAAACCCTATGGGAAAAGGTGGCCTGTATTCATTGAAGCCAGGCTTACCCAAAACATGTACCAAGGGAAAAAAATCTAAATAATATTTCAGCTTTTGTCTCTGTTCCATAATTTTCCTTCAATTTGCAAGGGGTTGAATGCATTTCATCCACCTCTTCAAAGGGGGAGACACTCTAGACCCAAACTGTTATAGACATATATCCATCTTTGAAAGCCAAGTTAATAAACAGATCACCGACCATTTCGAATCCCACCGTACCTTCTCCACTATGCAATCTGGTTTCCGAGCCGGTCACGGGTGCACCTCAGCCATGCTCAAGGTCCTAAACGATACCATAACCGCCATTGATAAAAGACAGCACTGTGCAGCCATCTTCATCGACCTGGCCAAGGCTTTCGACTCTGTCAATCACCGCATTCTTATTGGCAGACTCAATAGCCTTGGCTTCTCAAATGACTGCCTCGCCTGGTTCACCAACTACTTCTCCGAGTTCAGTGTGTCAAATCGGAGGGCCTGTTTTTCGGACCTCTGGCAGTCTCTATGGGGGTGCCACAGGGTTCAATTCTCGGGCCGACTCTTTTCTCCCAATGATGTCGCTCTTGCTGCTGGTGATTCTCTGATCCACCTCTACGCATACGACACCATTCTGTATACATCTGGCCTTTCTTTGGACACTGGTAACAAACCTCCAAATACCATACAACACTCCTTCTGTGGCCTCCAACTGCTTTTAAATGCTAGTATAACTAAGTGCATGCTCTTCAACTGATTGCTGCCCACATCCGCCCGCCCGACTAGCATCACTACTCTGGATGGTTCTGCCTTAGAATATGTGAACAACTACAAATACCTAGGTGTCTGGTTAGACTGTGAACTCTCCAGCCAAACTCACATTAAGCACCTCCAATCCAAAATTAAATGAAGAATTGGCTTCCTATTTCGCAACAGCTTCATTCACTCATGCGGCCAAAAATACCCTCGTAAAACTGACTATCCTACCGATCCTAGACTTTGGCGATGTCATTTACAAAATAGCCCCCAACACTCTACTCAGACTACATCCAGTTTGCTATCACAGTGTTTTATCACCAAAGCCCCATATACTACCCACCATTGCAACCTGTATGCTCTCGTTGGCTGGCCCTCACTACATGTCCGTCGCCAAACCCACTGGCTCCAGGTCATCTATAAGTCTATGCTAGGTAAAGCCCCTCCTTATGTCAGCTCACTGGTCACCATAGCAACACCCACAATTTAAGAAAAAGTATATATATCTTTGCCAATTAGCATTGAGCTTATCTGAGGGAGCTCAACTGTGAATGGTCCTGGCGCACCCCAAAAAAGTGTCAAGGGAAGCCAGGTTGGATTTGGCTTCACTCCAATCAAATCGAGAGTATACATCATTGACAAAGTTGTTGTGCATCTCGTTGAGTTGTTGTCCTCCGGTGGCCAGCTAGCTAAAATAGTCCCTTTCCTAAATTAGACATGGATGTAGATAAGGAGTTGTACTTATGGTTTTATTTAATTCTCCGTCATGGCCAATGATTATAATGGCTATGCAACCATAAATTCATACATTGTGCCCCTGACCTGAGAGGATGGAAGTTCAATATGTAGCTAGATGTAGAAGGCTAATGTTAACTAGCTAATGTTGCCCATGAAAGGAAGTTAAGCTTTCAAGCAAGAATTTAACCAGTTAGCCTATGACAACAAAAATGAAGTGTGTACTGTATGACAGAGTGATACACTGTTTTGTCATCAACTTGTATTTTTCACACACATGGTTAGCAGATGTTAATGCAAGTATAGCGAAATGCTTGTGCTTCTAGTTCCGACAGTGCAATTCCCCAACAACTACCTAATTCACAGACATCTAAAGGAGTGAATGGGAATATGTACATGTAACTATATGGATGAGCGATGGCCGAGCGGCATAGGCAAGGTGCAATAGATGGTATATTATACAGTAGTGGCCAAAAGTTTTGAAAATGACACAAATATGAATTTTCACAAAGTCTGCTGCCTCAGGTGGTATTATGGCAATTTTCAAATACTCCAGAATGTTATGATGAGTGATCAGATGAATTGCAATTAATTGCAAAGTCTCTCTTTGCCATGCAAATGACTGAATCCCCCTAAAACATTTCCACTGCATTTCAGCCCTGCCACAAAAGGACCAGCTGACATCATGTCAGTGATTCTTTCGTTAACACAGGTGTGAGTGTTGACGAGGACAAGGCTGGTGATCACTCGTCATGCTGATTTGAGTTTGAATAACGGACTGGAAGCTTTAAAAGGAGGGCTTTGCTTGGAATCATTGTTCTTCCTCTGTCAATCATGCTTACCTGCAAGGAAACATGTACCATCATCATTGATTTGCACAAAAAGAGCTTCACAGGCAAGGATATTGCTGCCAGTAAGATTGCACCTAAATCAACCATTTATCAGATCATCAAGAACTTCAAGGAGAGCGGTTCAATTGTTGTGAAGAAGGCTTCAGGGCACCCAAGAAAGTCCAGCAAGCGCCTGGACCGTCTCCTAAAGTTGATTCAGCTGCGGGATCGGGGCACCACCAGTACAGAGCTTGTTCCGGAATGGCAGCAGGCAGGTGTGAGTGCATCTGCACGCACAGTGAGGCGAAGACTTTTGGAGGAAAAACATCAGGGACAGACTGATATTCTGCAAACAGTACAGGGATTGGACTGCTGAGGACTGGGGTAAAGTAATTTTCTCTAATGAATCCCCTTTCCGATTGTTTGGGGCATCTGGAAAAAAGCTTGTCCAGAGAAGACAAGGTGAGCTCTACCATCAGTCCTGTGTCATGCCAACATTAAAGCATCCTGAGACCATTCATGTGTGGGGTTGCTTCTCAGCCAAGGGAGTGGGCTCACTCACAATTTTGCCTAAGAACACAGCCATGAATAAAGAATGGTACCAACACATCCTCTGATAGCAACTTCTCCCAACCATCCAGGAACAGTTTGGTGACGAACAATGCCTATTCCAGCATGATGGAGCACCTTGCCACAAGGCAAAAGTGATAACTTAGTGGCTCGGGGAACAAAACATCGATACTTTGGGTCCATGGCCAGGAAACTCCCCAGACCTTAATCCCATTGAGAACTTGTGGTCAATCCTCAAGAGGCGGGTGGAGAAGCAAAAACCCACAAATTCTGACAAACTCCAAGCATTGATTATGCAAGAATGGGCTAACATCAGTCAGGATGTGGCACAGAAGTTAATTGACAGCATGCCAGGGCGGATTGCAGAGGTCTTGAAAAAGAAGGGTCAACACTGCAAATATTGACTCTTTGCATCAACTTCATATAATTGTCAATAAAAGCCTTTGACACTTATGCTCGTAGTTATACTTCAGTATTCCATAGTAACATCTGACATGAATATCTAAACACACTGAGGCAGCAGACTTTGTGAAAACTAATATTTGTGTTATTCTCAATATGTAAACATTATTAAAGTGGCATTATTTAGTGGCATTGTATAACGTGACTTGGGATCCATTTATTAAAGTGGCCAGTTATTGGGTCTCAATGTAGGCAGCAGCCTCTCTGAGTTAGTCATGGCTGTTTAGCAGTCTGATGGCCTTGAGATGGAAGCTGTTTTTCAGTCTCTCAGTCTCTCAGTCCCAGCCTTGATGCACCTGTACTGACCTCACCTTCTGGATGGTAGCAGGGCAAACAGGCAGTGGCTCGGGTGGTTGTCCTTGATGATATTTTTGGCCTTCCTGTGACATCGGGTGCTGTAGGTGTCATGGAGGGCAGGTAGTTTGCCCCCGGTGATGCGTTGTGCAGACCACACCACCATCTGGAGAGCCTTGTGGTTGAGGAAGGTGCAGTTGCCATAACAGGCTGTGATACAGCCCGACAGGATGCTCTTGATTGTTTATCTGTAAAAGTTAGTCAGGGTTTTGGGTGACATGACAAATTACTTCAGCCTCCTGAGGTTGAAGAGGTACTGTTGCGCCTTCTTCCCCACACTGTCTGTGTGGGTGGACCATTTCAGATTGTCTGTGATGTGTACGCCTAGGAACTTAACTTTCCACCTTCTCCACTGATGTCCCTTTGATGTGGATAGGGGGTGCTCTCTCTGCTGTTTCCTGAAGTCCACGATCATCTCCTTTGTTTTGTTGACGTTGAGTGAGAGGTTGTTTTCCTGACACCATAATCCCGAGTGCCCTCACCTCCCTGTAGGCTGTCTCGTCGTTGTTGGTAATCAAGTCCACTACTGTGTCATCTGCAAACTTGATTATTGAGTTGGAGGCATTCATGGCCACGCAGTTGTGGGGTAACAGGGAGTACAGGAGGGGGCTGAGCACGCACCCTTGTGGTGCCCCAGTGTTGAGGGTCAGCGATGTGGAGATGTTGTTTCCTACCTTCACCACCTGGAGGCGGCCCGTCAAAGTGCACAGGGCGGATTGAGACCCAGGGCCTCCAGCTTGATGATGAACTTGGAAGGTACAGTGCCTTGCGAAAGTATTCGGCCCCCTTGAACTTTGCGACCTTTTGCCACATTTCAGGCTTCAAACATAAAGATATAAAACTGTATTTTTTTGTGAAGAATCAACAACAAGTGGGACACAATCATGAAGAGAAACGACATTTATTGGATATTTCAAACTTTTTTAAGAAATCAAAAACTGAAAAATTGGGCGTGCAAAATTATTCAGCCCCCTTAAGTTAATACTTTGTAGCGCCACCTTTTGCTGCGATTACAGATGTAAGTTGCTTGGGGTATGTCTCTATCAGTTTTGCACATCGAGAGACTGACATTTTTTCCCATTCCTCCTTGCAAAACAGCTCGAGCTCAGTGAGGTTGGATGGAGAGCATTTGTGAACAGCAGTTTTCAGTTCTTTCCACAGATTCTCGATTTGATTCAGGTCTGGACTTTGACTTGGCCATTCTAACACCTGTATATGTTTATTTTTGAACCATTCCATTGTAGATTTTGCTTTATGTTTTGGATCATTGTCTTGTTGGAAGAGAAATCTCCGTCCCAGTCGCAGGTCTTTTGCAGACTCCATCAGGTTTTCTTCCAGAATGGTCCTGTATTTGGCTCCATCCATCTTCCCATCAATTTTAACCGAAGAAAAGCAGGCCCAAACCATGATGCTGCCACCACCATGTTTGACAGTGGGAATGGTGTGTTCAGGGTGATGAGCTGTGTTGCTTTTACGCCAAACATAACATTTTGCATTGTTGCCAAAAATATCAATTTTGGTTTCATCTGACCAGAGCACCTTCTTCTTGTTCTTCATGATGCTCTCTGCGTTTTTAACGGACCTCTGAGACTATCACAGTGCAGGTGCATTTATACGGAGACTTGATTACACACGGGTGGATTGTATTTATCATCATTAGTCATTTAGGTCAACATTGGATCATTCAGAGATCCTCACTGAACTTCTGGAGAGAGTTTGCTGCACTGAAAGTAAAGGGGCTGAATAATTTTGCACGCCCAATTTTTCAGTTTTTGATTTGTTAAAAAAGTTTGAAATATCCAATAAATGTCGTTCAACTTCATGATTGTGTCTCACTTGTTGTTGATTCTTCACAAAAAAATACAGTTTTATATCTTTATGGTTGAAGCCTGAAATGTGGCAAAAGGTCGCAAAGTTCAAGGGGGCCGAATACTTTCGCAAGGCACTGTATTGTTATATTTTTTTCTGCCACTGTCGTCTTATTGTCTCGGCCTGGGGCCTATATACTGTATGACGGTCGCAAGACATATGCACTAACAGGTTATTGAGCAAACGAGGCAATTATCACAACACTGGTTGTCATATGGCTTTTTTATAATGTCTCGGCTTCCCTAGTGATTTTTACCCACGCATCGCTACTGCAGGAAACCCCTACAGTATAGCCTATGAAATTACGTGTGCTTCTTCAAGCTGTCATTGTGACTCTTCAGGCAGTTACAAATTTGATAGGTGTTCACTACATCGATTTCTCACAGACATGAAGTCTGTTAACAATTCAGGGGCAGGAAGGAAAATTCTTATCTTCTCATGTCCTATCCTTGAGCCCATGCTATTTTCCTATCTAGTCCCTTGTACTTGCTGCCCATATGAGCGCTTCGGTAGAGGAATGTGTGATCAGCAAATGGTATGAGAGTAGATATTTATATATTTTTTTTTAACTGAGTTGGTCCCCATTTAACTTGGTATTTCAACTATTTCATCTCTTCATCTCCCCGTTATTCATGATATTATCTACTGTCTGTAATCATCAACTCAATTTTTGCCAAATATAGGATATATTCTGTAATTTATTGCAAGTTATCTACTTTTTTGTTTGACTGCCGCTAGTTTGTATGATTCGACAACGCTATACTCTGGGTGCGCTCTGAGCATGCTGTGTCGAGATGGCCTACAGCTGAAATGCGCTATATTAATTAAGGAACATGATAAAACTCTGAATTTATGAATGGCCTGTTTTTGCGATTCACAACAATGTCATCAGCGATCAAAGATAGTTACTGTCATCAGTTTAATATGTTCTGATATCTTTACATAGTGGCCAAGCCGACAAGGTTGTGCAGCTCCCCTCTTAATTGAGGAAAACCCTGGCATAGTGACCATATCTTGGTATTGAGACGCTTTACATACCATTGTATTTCCAATGACTCTCGTGATAAATATGAATTATTCCCGGTATTAAATCTGGACTTTTGAGTTACCTCTCAATCTCTATATACATGGATCATGCTCAACTATGGAGTCAATGTCCACTGTTATGATTGACACACACACACACACACACACACACACACACACACACACACACACACACACACACACACACACACATGCGTTAACTTTCAAACTCAACATAAACCTGTCATTAAACTCAGAAATGAAACCATCAGATTGGAACCTCTTCTGGCTGGCCAGGCAGAAAGACATTTAGAATACGGTTCATTCTCTGACTGTCTCCAGGCGAGGCAGTTGTCTGTTAAAGCTATAACCAAATCAACGTAGGCCTTTGCATGTCTTTGCCAACACAGCATGGTGGAGACCGACCAGCAGGTCATGATTAGTGTAGTAAAACGATTACAGAAAAATACTAATACATTTGGTTGAGCGAAGAAGCCATCTGTGTGACAGTGTGTGACAATCAAATTGGGTCACAACTGACTTCCAGATTGAGATCTTATGTTATGTGCCTGTTTTGTGTGGCGATGCAGTGGATTAATAAAATAGTAGGGCCTACTTTATTATTATTATTATATTTTTAGAGATTTTTATTTATTTATATATATATATATATATATATAATTGCCTACTGTAGTTCAGATGGAATGCCACAAAATACTATTCTGATTGGCGCAGTGTTTGCTGTGCCACTAGAGATTCTGGGTTCGAGTCCAGGCTCTGTCGCAGCCGGCTGTGACCGGGAGGCCCATGGAGTGGAGCACAATTGGACCAGCGTCGTCCGGGTTAGAGGAGGGTTTGGCCGGCAGGGATATCCTTGTCTCATTGCACACTAGCGACTCCTGTGGCGGGCCGGGCGCAGTGCACGCTGACACGGTCGCCAGGTGTATGGTGTTTCCTCCGACACATTGGTGCTCCTGGCTTCCAGGTTGGATGGGCATTGTGTCAAGAGGCAGTGCGGCTTGGTTGGGTTGTGTTTTGGAGGATGCAATGGCTCTCGACCTTTGCCTCTCCCGAGTCCATATGGGAGTTGCAGCGATGAGACAAGACCGTAACTACTACCAATTGGATACCACGAAATTGGGGAGAAAAAAAGGGGTGAAAAATAAATAAATAAAGAATAGCATCTTGTGTCCACATGCATCCTATATGTACTAGAGGTCGACCGATTATTCGGAATGGGCGATTAATTAGGGCCGATTTCAAGTTTTCATAACAATCGGAAATTGGTATTTTTGAGCGCCGATTTCAAGTTTTTATATATATATATATATATATATATATATATATATATATATATATATATATAATATTATTATTATTTTTTTTACACCTTTATTTAATCTTTATTTTACTAGGCAAGTCAGTTAACACATTATTATTTTCAATGATGGCCTAGAAACCGTGGGTTAACTGCCTGTTCAGGGGCAGAATGACAGATTTTCACCTTGTCAGCTCGGACTAGATTTGATCGATTGGATCCCCCAACGCAATAACGACCTGCCTCTCTCGTTGCACTCCACAAGGAGTCTGCCTGTTACGCAAATGCAGTAAACAAAGGTAAATTGCTAGCTAGCATTAAATGTATCTTTTAAAAAACAATCAATCATAATCACTAGTTAACTACGCATGGTTGATGATATTACTAGATATTATCTAGCGTGTCCTGCGTTGCATATAATCTGACTGAGCTATACTGTTACACTGGCAATACTAAAGTGCCTATAAGAACATCCAATAGTCAATGGTTAATGAAATACAAATGGTATAGAGGGAAATAGTCCTATAATAACTACAACCTAAAACTTCTTACCTGGGAATATTGAAGACTCATTTTAAAAGGAACCACCAGCTTTCATATGTTCTCATGTTCTGAGCAAAGAACTTAAACATTAGCTTTCTTACATAGCACATATTGCACTTTTACGTTTTTCTCCAATACTTTGTTTTTGCATTATTTAAACCAAATTGAACATGTTTCATTATTTATTTGAGGCTAAATGGATTTTTATTGATGTATGACATTAAGTTAAAATAAGAGTTAATTCAGTATTGTTGTAATTGTCATTATTACACATTTTAAAAAATGTATTGTTTAAATCGGCCGATTAATCGGTATCAGCTTTTTTTGGTCCTCCAATAATCGGTCGACCTCTAATATGTACCCTACTACCAGAGTTGGGTAGGTTACTTTCTAAATGTAATCCCTTAGTTACTAGTTACCTGTCCAAAATGTATCAGTAATGGAACTGTTGGATTACTCAAACTCAGTAACGTGATTATCTTCAATTGCTTTTAGATTACTTGACCGGGTATGCGCGTACGCCTTTGTGCAATCTTGATTTTTGTCAATCCACACCAGACGCGATTACCACATGCAGTTTGAAATATCAAAACGAACTCTGCACCAATTGTATTAATTTGGGGACAGGTTGAAATGCATTAAACATTCATGGACATTTAGCTCGCTAGCTTGCCGTTGCTAGCTAATTTGCACTGGGATTGTTATTTTACCTGAAATGCGCAAGGTCCTTTTTTTCTGGATCTTTGTAGAATTTTGACCCATTTTGAGTCACACAAAATGATGTGTTCTTTACTCCCAACAATTAATCCAGGGATAAAAGGGGAAACCTAGTTCATTTTCTAGTAGTCTCTCCTCCAGTCTTCTTCTGTGGACTTTATATGGCGGTTGGCAACCAACTTTGACTGGAACTGAGGTTCACACATCTTTTAATCACCTACGTGTGTGTATATGCTCCTAAAAAGTCATGAGGAGATGGGACGGGCAGGACTTGCAGCAAGTCAAGTGCCAAAAATAGAACCAAGACACTCGTTGGCGCGCAAGCAGTTTGGATGAAATGATTGGATAAGATGTATGTGTTCATTTATGGTGTGGTCAGCATGTAAGAGGCGCAGGTTAACTGGCACTCTAATGCCTAACCCTAACATTTTTGTTTTCATTAATTTATACAATGTACACTACTTAACCAAAAGTATGTGGACACCTGCTGCTACAGCAGCCTCCACTCTTCTGGAAAGGCTTTCCCCTAAATGTTGGAAGATTGCTGCAGAGACTTGCTTCCATCTAGCCACGAGCATTAGTGAGGTTTGCCACTGATGTTGGGCAATTAGGCCTGACTGGCATTCGGCCTTTCAATTCCTCCCAAAGGTGTTCGATGAGGTCAGGGCTCTGTGCAGGGCAGTCAAGTTCTTCCACACCAATCTCGATAAACCGTTTCTGTATGGACCTCTTTGTGCATGGGAGCATTGTCATGCTAAAACAGGAAAGGGTCTTCGCCAAACTGTTGCCACAAAGTTATTTCCCTTCACTGGAACTAAGGGGCCTAGCCAGAACCATGAAAACCAGCCCCAGACCATTATTCCTCCTCCACCAAACTTTACAGCTGTCACTATGCATTATGGCAGTTGGCGTTCTTCTGGCATCCGCCAAATCCAGATTTGTCCTTTGGAAAAAGGTGAAGCGTGATTCATCACTCCACTCCACCCCACTGCTCCACTGAGTCCAATGGCGGCAAGCTTTACACCACTCCAGCCGACGCTTGTCATTGCGCATGGTGATCTCAGGCTTGTGTGTGGCTGCTCAGCCATTTCATGAAGCTCCCAACAAATATTTTTTGTGCGTACGTTGCTTCCAGAGGCCGTTTGGAACTCTGTAGTAAGTGTTGCAACCAAGGGCAGATGATTTTTTACGCGTTATGTGCTTCGACACTCGCGATCCCGTTCTGTGAACTTGTGTGGCCTATCACTTCACGGCTGAGTAGTTGTTTCTCCTAGATGTTTCCACTTCACAATAACAGCACTTAAAGTTCACCGGGCAACTCTAGCAGGGCAGAAATTTGAGAAAGGACTTGTTAGAAAAGTGGCATCATATGACGGTGCCACGATGAAAGTCCCTGAGTTCTTCAGTAATTCTACTGCCAATGTTTGTCTATGGAGATTGCCTGGTGTCAAGCTGACTAGTATGGACCTCCTCCCAGACGGTCCTTGTAGGTTCACTAATGCGCGGGTAGTCATTGCCAGTGGCTTTTCTCTTGACCACACGGGTGGGTCAACCCCCACAGTATGATCCTCTTCACCGGTGAGGGAGCCTACCGGTCTTCCTCCCCAAGGCTGAGTTAGCCCTGGGCTCCACTTGATCAATCCGGGTCACCCCTTTTGGTCTATTTCTGCAGAGGTTAGCTGCCACCTTCCTATTGTTAACACTTCACAGGTAGTTTTTGACACGGTATAATGCGCGCCAGCCGAATCCACTCATTTGAAGGGGTGTCCACATACTTTATGTATATATAGTGTAGCTACTCTGAACAAAAATATAAATGCAACATGCAACAATTTCAAAGATTTTACGGAGTTACAGTTCACAAGGAAAACAGTCAATTTAAATCAATTAATTCGGCCCGAAACTATGGATTTCACATCACAGGGAATACTGGTGTGACCACTATTTGCCTCATGCAGCGCGACACATCTCCTTCGCATAGAGTTGATCAGGCTGTTGATTGTGGCCTGTGTAATGTTGTCTGACTCCTCTTCAATGGTTGTGCAAAGTTGCTGGATATTGGCGGGACCTGGAACACGCTGTCGATCATGAGCATCGTAAACATGCTAAATGGGTCTGAGTATGCAGGCCATGAAAGAACTGGGACATTTTCAGCTTCCAAGAATTGTGTACAGATCCTTGCGACATGGCCGAGGTGATGGCGGCAAATGAATGGCACGACAGTAGGCCTCAGGATCTCGTCACTGTATCTCTGTGCATTCAAATTGCCATTGATAAAATGCAATTGTGTTCGTTGTCTGTAGCATATGCCTGCCCATACCTTGGGCTGTTGCGGTGACCGTATTACAGCCACCCGACCGACGGTCATGAGTTATGACCGCATTAAAATTCCACGTGACTGTTGAGTCACGTAATCTCCTTTTATGCACACTGGACATGTTTTGGTAGTACCCAACTTGCTAACTACCATCATGTTCTAATTGTCTGGTAATTGCCTGGTAATCGGGGCTCTATTTAAGCAATAAGGCCCGAGGGGGTATGGTACAGTGGAAGTCTAAGTTTACATACACTTAGGTTGGTGTCATTGAATCTCGTTTTTCAACCACTCCACAAAGTTCTTGTTAGCAAACTATTGTTTTGGCAAGTTTGTTAGGACATCTACTTTGTGCACAATTGTTTACAGACAGATTATTTCACTTATTCACTGTATCACAATTCCAGTGGGTCAGAAGTTTACGCACACTAAGTTGACTCTGCCTTTAAACAGCTTGGAAAATTCCAGAAAATGATGTCATGGCTTTAGAAGCTTCTGATAGGCTAATGAGTCAATGGGCAGAACTCAGTTGGAGATGTACCTGTGGATGTATTTCAAGGCCTACCTTCAAACTCAGTGCCTCTTTGCTTGACATCATTGGAAAATCAAAAGAAATCAGCCAAGACCTCAGAAAAAAATGTGTAGACCTCCACAAGTCTGGTTCATCCTTGGGAGCAATTTCCAAATGCCCGAAGGCACCACGTTCATATGTACAAACAATAGTACACAAGTATAAACACCATGAGACCACGCAGCCATCATACCGCTCAGGAAGGAGACGCGTTCTGCCTCCTAGAGATGAGCGTACTTTGGTGCGAAAAGTGCAAATCAATCCCAAAGGACCTTGTGAAGATGCTGGAGGAAACTATATCTATATCCACAGTAAAGCGAGTCCTATATCGACAACTTGAAAGGCTGCCATAATGACCATCGTTATGTTTGGAGGAAAAAGGGGGAGGCTTGCACGCCAAAGTACACCATCCCAACCGTGAAGCACGGGGTGGCAGTATCATGTTGTGGTGGTGCTTTGCTGCAGGAGGGACTGGTGAACTTGACAAAATATATGTCTAAATGAGGAAAGACAGTTATGTGGATATATTGAAGCAACATCTCAAGACATCAGTCAGGAAGTTAAAGCTTGGTCACAATGGGTCTCCCAATTGGACAATGACCCCAAGCATAATTCCAAAGTTTTGGCAAAATGGCTTAAGGACAACAAAGTCAAGGTATTGGAGTGGCCATCACAAAGACCTGACCTCAATCCTATATAAATTTGTAGGCAGAACTGATAAAGCATGTGCGAGCAAGGAGGCCTACCAACCTGACTCAGTTACACCAGCTCTGTCAGGAGGAATGGGCCAGAATTCACCCAAATTATTGTGGGAAGCTTGTGGAAGGCTACCTGAAACGTTTGACCCAAGTTAAACAATTTAAAGGCAATGCTACCAAATACTAATTGAGTGTATGTAAACTTCTGACCCACTGGGAATGTGATGAAAGAAATAAAAGCTGAAATAAATAATTCTCTACTGACATTTCACATTTTATAAATTAAAGTGATGATCCTAACTGACCTAAAACAGGGAATTCTTACTAAATTTCAGGATTTGTGAAAAACGTGTTCTTACGTATGACGCAACGCGGCGTGCTAGGACACATCCCTTAACCGTGATCCATTGGCCATATCATAAACCTCCGAGGTGCCATATTGCTATTATAAACGTATGGTAATAGGGTCAGATATACCACGGCTTTCAGACAATTAGCATTCAGGGCTCTAACCACCCAGTTTTTAATGTCCCTCTAACCACTCTGACATTCATGCAAATACAATCAAAACAGCCGACATTAGCTAACATCAGCCAACATCAGCCTACATATCAGCCTACATCAGCCAACATCAGCCTACATCAGCCGACATCAGCCTACATCAGCCTACATATCAGCCTACATCAGCCGACATCAGCCAACATCAGCCTACATCAGCCTACATCAACCAACATCAGCCTACATCAGCCAACATCAGCCAACATCAGCCTACATCAGCCTACATCAACCAACATCAGCCTACATCAGCCTACACATCAGCCTACATCAGCCTACATCAGCCTACATATCAGCCTACATCAGCCGACATCAGCCAACATCAGCCTACATCAGCCTACATCAACCAACATCAGCCTACATCAGCCTACATATCAGCCTACATATCAGCCTACATCAGCCTACATATCAGCCTACATATCAGCCTACATCAACCGACATCAGCCTACATCAGCCTACATCAGCCTACATCAGCCTACATATCAGCCGACATCAGCCGACATCAGCCTCCATCAGCCTACATCAGCCTACATCAGCCGGCATCAGCCGACATCAGCCGGCATCAGCCTACATCAGCCGGCATCAGCCTACATCAGCCGACATCAGCCTACATCAGCCTACATCAGCCTACATCAGCCGACATCAGCCTACATCAGCTTACATAAGCCTACAACAGCCTACATCAGCCTACATCAGCCGACATCAGCCTACATCAGCCTACATCAGCCAACATCAGCCTACATCAGCCTACATCAACCAACATCAGCCTACATCAGCCTACATATCAGCCTACATCAGCCGACATCAGCCGACATCAGCCGACATCAGCCGACATCAGCCGACATCAGCCTACATCAGCCTACATCAGCCTACATCAGCCTACATATCAGCCAACATCAGCCGACATCAGCCTACATATCAGCCTACATATCAGCCTACATATCAGCCTACATATCAGCCTACATCAGCCGACATCAGCCTACATCAGCCAACATCAGCCTACATATCAGCCTACATATCAGCCTACATATCAGCCTACATATCAGCCTACATATCAGCCAACATCAGCCTACATATCAGCCTACATATCAGCCTACATATCAGCCTACATATCAGCCAACATCAGCCTACATATCAGCCTACATATCAGCCTACATATCAGCCGACATCAGCCTACATCAGCCTACATATCAGCCTACATATCAGCCTACACATCAGCCTACACATCAGCCTACACATCAGCCTACATATCAGCCTACATATCAGCCTACATCAGCCTACATCAGCCAACATCAGCCTACATCAGCCTACATATCAGCCTACATCAGTCTACATATCAGCCTACATATCAGCCTACATATCAGCCTACATCAGCCGACATATCAGCCAACATCAGCCTACATCAGCCTACATATCAGCCTACATATCAGCCTACATATCAGCCTACATATCAGCCGACATCAGCCAACATCAGCCTACATCAGCCGACATCAGCCGACATCAGCCTACATCAGCCTACATCAGCCGACATCAGCCGACATCAGCCTACATATCAGCCTACATCAGCCTACATCAGCCAACATCAGCCGACATATCAGCCTACATCAGCCAACATCAGCCTACATCAGCCTACATCAGCCTACATCAGCCTACATATCAGCCAACATCAGCCTACATCAGCCTACATCAGCCTACATCAGCCTACATCAGCCTACATATCAGCCTACATCAGCCTACATCAGCCGACATCAGCCGACATCAGCCTACATCAGCCTACATATCAGCCTACATCAGCCTACATCAGCCTACATATCAGCCTACATCAGCCGACATCAGCCTACATATCAGCCTACATCAGCCTACATCAGCCGACATCAGCCGACATCAGCCTACATATCAGCCTACATCAGCCGACATCAGCCGACATCAGCCTACATCAGCCGACATCAGCCTACATCAGCCTACATCAGCCAACATCAGCCTACATCAGCCTACATATCAGCCTACATATCAGCCGACATCAGCCTACATCAGCCTACATCAGCCTACATATCAGCCTACATCAGCCTACATATCAGCCTACATATCAGCCTACATATCAGCCTACATCAGCCTACATATCAGCCTACATCAGCCTACATCAGCCTACATCAGCCTACATCAGCCTACATATCAGCCTACATCAGCCTACATATCAGCCTACATATCAGCCTACATCAGCCTACATATCAGCCTACATATCAGCCTACATCAGCCTACATCAGCCTACATATCAGCCTACATCAGCCTACATATCAGCCTACATATCAGCCTACATCAGCCTACATCAGCCGACATCAGCCGACATCAGCCTACATCAGCCTACATCAGCCTACATCAGCCTACATCAGCCAACATCAGCCTACATCAGCCTACATCAGCCTACACATCAGCCTACATCAGCCTACATCAGCCTACATATCAGCCTACATCAGCCTACATCAGCCAACATCAGCCGACATCAGCCTACATCAGCCAACATCATATTTTTAAACTCACCTCACTGTGATGATCAATTTGAAGAAAGAAGTGAAACTGCAGGTTGAAACAGTGTAAACGAAATGGACAGCAGTTTCTAAGGTGATGATTCATTTAAAACAAGCATATGCATATTAGAGCTGATGCATAGGTTTATGAGACATCATACAATAATAACCTACCGCATGGGAGAAAAACATAAAACTGATTTAAGATGTCTTTCATTTATAATTTGTCTTGCCTTTGAGTGTGGACTGTATTATTATGCATTCTGAATGGACTGGTTACCTTATGCCACGCTCCAATGTATATGCATGCATGTGTGTGGGTGAGAACGTATAGCCCTAGGCGATGCTGTTGGTTCATTGATTGTGCAGTGCTCCTTACATTTAGTGAATTTTGTATTTGAATTTGAATAGCCTAGTAGTAGGAAATGTTTTATATTTTCATAATTAATTCGGTGACAGATGACCTTTTTTTAGCTATACAGAATATCTCACCCCCATGCGTTTCCATCTCCTCTTCTCTCCCTCTCTCCTTTTATTCCTTTCTCGAGTGCGCAGATGGGATGTCAACAGTTTCGTGAAATATGTTTTGTTGCAAGAACATATTACTATCAATGTTCCCTAACCAGTGGTGATTTTAGCATGTAAATCTTGGTGAGGCCCAAAATAAAATATGTGGGATGCATGCCTGCATAGCCACTACACAACACTAAACAATACATTAATTGCACTATAACGGTGACAAACAGTGCCCACAAACTGTTAGCGCCTACATAAAGCAGTCCCAACATCTTACCACTGCTACACCTGGCTATCAGCAGAGCCTTGTCTGGCAGAGAAACTGTTTATTTATCCTCATTTATTGACTTTAAAAAATCATAGCTGATATGGCTGACTTGCTTTAACAAATATGGTTTGACAATTGAGATGTACAAACTCTGGCATAAGGGGACGACAAGCAGATAAGAGGCAATCCGTAATTTAGATTAAGACATTAATGAGCGAACTAGGACGGACGTCGTCAATATAACTATTTGTTCAGCACTTTTGAAATGTACAGTGACAGAATTCAGAACATGGGCCGTTCTTAGTGTTTTCCTAGTACACCAAGTCAGAACAGTAGGATGAATAAAGGGGGCATACAAACAGACAATGAAAGCTCTTACAATATTCAATGATTAGATTTTTCAAAAACAGGGTATAGGCTACATGTACATCACCGAGTCAGAACATTAGGCGAAATTAAGAGGGGAAAATAGACCAAATCACATGGGCTACTAACATCTTACGACACAACATACAGTTAGTATTACTTTCTTAGCTACAGTGTACAAATCTCCCTGACATATTCCATAATTTATGAAGCAGCATTTAAGACATTTTTGGACTCACCTTGTTGTGATGTCC
The DNA here is from genome assembly GCF_036934945.1 of Oncorhynchus masou masou. NCBI lineage: Eukaryota > Metazoa > Chordata > Actinopteri > Salmoniformes > Salmonidae > Oncorhynchus > Oncorhynchus masou. The sequence goes on from NC_088222.1 coordinate 54,268,455, forward strand.
TCACTTGAACAGGAAAGTGGTGCGACGATCCTTCGTGGGCAAACTTTCAGAAAGCGAAAGAGGCCGGATTTACAATTCCCAGTGGGATGACTGTTCAAATCGTATTTTCCCAGTTTGAGTTTATTTATTTCCGACTTCCTAGTTGCAATGCTTGCAGTTTGCCACTCACCGATTCCTTCCAAACCTCTCATTGTTGAATTTGACATTTCCAACTTGTTGTGTAATCTTTGTCCAATGGCCGATGAGCACCGATACGTTTTATCTGTAATTTCTCTTCATTATTTTACTTCATATTACAAGGATTAAAAAGCATTTGCCAGTAGCTTGTCGACTTGATTCATGATGACTGCTAGCTAAGATTTTGAAAATATGATGTTGACATGATTGGTCCAATCAAAGCTACTGTACATATAATGTGATTTGGCGTAATTTTATCTGTGGCCAACAACCTTGAGCCTTCTTGGAAAGGCACTTCTAATGTAACTACATGGCAGGACTCAAAGGGCTAGAATTTTCTATGTCTAGTTGGCGGTTGACTAGTGTCCCCATGTGTGACAGAACACTGAGCCAATCACGGCACAACGCTCTGTATTTTCTGCTGGCTTGCCCCTCCACCACAGAAAGCACTGAGCTAGGCTGAAACACCTGCATTTTGGAGCTGCCTTACTCAAGAAAAGAAAAAAAAACACGTTTGCATGATGCTTTTTTAACACCATGATAAATAGTTGTTACATTGTTTGCGAACTGATATGTGACATGTATTAATGCCAAAATAACATGCAAAACAGGCAAGGCCCCCCCCCCCCCCCGAAAAAAAAGTACAATTCTATTGATAGATTTATTTATTTTTTGCTAAAAATGTGGGTCTCAAAACAGGTGGGGCTCCACCTTCCCCGAATGACGGGTTGCCACTGTCCTGAACAGATTTCACTTGGTTTCCCAAGTTAAGCGCTGGGTAGCTACAGTAACAAGGTTGGAGAGCTCATGGCATACAAAATGTGGGTGTAATATCAACTGTCGGGCAGCGAAAGCATGCTCCTCAAACAGTGGTTGATCCGTGGAGTATAATAGGTAGTGTTGTATTTATTCCTCAGCTGCTCATGTTAAGCACACGCTATAAAACTGAAGTAGACAACAAAACGGACTGGCGGGAAAGCTCCTTGCCTCCAGTCCCTATTGGAGTGCATACAGATTACATGTTTTTTCACAACCCTACTCCTGTTCCTTCCCATTTTGATAATAGCCCATTTTGTAAATCGAAATACATTTGACATATTAGTAAAGACGAGATTAAATTGAGAAAAGTCTGATGGGTGAAAATGCAATCACTTGATGACATCTGTGCAGCCTGAGGCAAGGAACAGAGCGCAAGTTTTTTTTCTTCTTCTTCTTTCTCAAATCATCAATAAATAGTCTAGTCGCACCGTGCAGCATTTATGTTTTGATTTCTAACACATTTTAAGGTTTGTATCATTCACATCTAAAGTTGCCAAATAACTTGAGACTGGTACTATATGCTAGATTTAAAGTTACCACTTTTGCGCTTAATATAGACACGTCATATGCAAACTCGCTCCGTAATGGGAAACATATCCTTTCTATTTTATTCAGCTGAGTTCAATTATATTCTTCGTTCTATAAAATGATAATGGCGTGGAACTCATAAGCATATCTCATAAGCTTATACTGAACAAGCCTACAGCCGATGGCATGGAGTATAGCTACTCAGTAGGCCAACTCCTATTCTGTTCTTCTGAAAGACATTTTCTTCATATTATGCTTCTTTAGACCCGACTAAAATAAATCCTGGACTTATTGTAATGGTGTCTATTAAATTGATTTATTATACTTTTTGAGATGTTCCAAAGGCCGCATCAGTGGCTTCAATGTGGAGATTATGAACTTGTTTATGTTAATTAAAGGTCAATTACCATGATTCCGGCAGTCCTACCCATACCATTCATCTATAAAGAGCACACTTCTCTAGTGAGCCAGTGGTCATCGAAGGTGAGCATTTGCCCACTGAGGTTGGTTGCAACGTCGAACTACAGACAAGTCAAGACCCTTATACTGAACAAGCCTACAGCCGATGGCATGGAGTATAGCTACTCAGTAGGCCAACTCCTATTCTGTTCTTCTGAAAGACAAGACCCTGGTGAGGACGACGAGAACACGGATGAGACGGTTTCTGACAGTTTGTGCAGAAATTCTTCAGTTGTGCAAACCCAGTTTCATCAGCTGTTCGGTTGGCTGGTCTCCGATAATACCGCAAGTGCAGAAGCCAGATGTGGAGGTCCTGGGCTGGCGTGGTTGCACGTGGTCTACGGTTCTGAGACCGGTTGTAAGTACTGCCAAATTCTCTAAAACGACGTTGTATGTCGGCTAATGGTAGAGAAATTAACATTACATTCTCTGGCAACTGCTCTAGTGGACATTCCTGGAGTCAGCATGCCAATTGCACACTCCCTCAAAACTTGAGACATCTCAAACATGCACATTTTAGAGTGGCCTTTTATTGTCCCCAGCACAAGGTGCACCTGTGTACTGATCATGCTGTTTAATCAGCCTCTTGATATGCCGCACCAGTCAGGTGGAAAACAATTGAAATGGAAAGAAATAAGCTTTTTGCGCATATGGAACATTTATGGGATCTTTTGTTTCAGCTCATGAAAAATGGGACCAACACTACATGTTGCGTTTATATTTTTGTTCAGTAATTTTGACTTTGCAGCTGGTCCAATCTAGTGGAAATCACTCAGTTCTGCCCCAAGGACAAGACTCATCCCAATAAACGTAAACCTGCTTAAGAGGAATTAGAAGAAGACAAAAATGTATATTACCAATTGAACATCTACAGCAGGATAAATCAATGTTCGAGTTTACATAGCTGGCCATAAATTAGATGTTGCATTTCACTTTATGGGTTGGCAATGTAGGCTTCTTCTAACCCATTTCTTTGTACTACAGACAATAATATAATTAGGCTATATCTTTACATTAAAAAAAACAACCGTCTCAGATTTTGTCAATCCAATTAATTCAATACCCTTTGATCTTCAAAAATAGGATGAAGAAATATAGATTAGTCAAATTGTTTAACTTGAGCATTAACACAAAAACTAAGGACTAATTAGCCTACTCTGTTTATGGTTTTGTTGTCATGGAGTACTGATTGGGCTCATTGCATTCGAGTTGAAAATAAATGCTGTTCTCGAAATGGGGTGCTTTGAGCACTACTGAACAGTGCTATTTGCATGTGAAAAATGTATTCCATTTGCTGCAGGCCTATTGTTTGTTTTTGTTGGTGACACTTTGATATCTCGATCATTTGCAGCTGTGCGAGTTTGAGCATGTGTCCGTTAGGCCGAAGGATATTTTTTTTATCAGCACGTATTATATTGAGCTCTAAAATCCCCACTCGTGGTCTCTTCTGAAATTAAACTAGTTTTGGACAGTATTGAGCACAATACCATGGAGGAGTTTAGAAGGGAGGAACTCTACTGTTATTCCATAGGCTGGGATCCACACTATGCAGCTGTTGCAAGAGCGTATTTTTAACTGGCGGTCCACTGGGGCATATTCATTACGCTGATTCTGTTGCAAAATGTTTCTAAAATGAAAGCCAATGAAACGGGGAGAGACCTACCTGAATTTGTCCAATACAATCTCTGTCATTTTTCTCTGTTCGTTTCCATTTGGTTCTTAAACAGTAAACGGTCTCCATAATGAATACATCGCTGGTCGCAAAAACAATGATTAATAGACAGCTTAAACTCCTTCAATTCAACCATTATTGGGTTAAAATACACGTACATTTGTCAACAGCCATTCACAAAAACCACAATCTGTAAGGGTCAAGTAGCTAAATGAGAGACCAGCAGTGTGATTCACATCAATGTGCTATATACAGTACCAGTCAAAAGTTTGGACACCTACTCATTCAAGGGATTTTCTTTATTTTTACAGTTTTCTACATTGTAGAATAATGGTGAAGAGATCAATACAATGAAATAACACATGGAATCATGTAGTAACCAAAAAAGTGTTAAACAAAACAAAATATATTTGAAATTCTTCAAAGTAGTCACCCTTTGCCTTGATAACAGCTTTGCACGCTCATGGTATTCTCTCAACCAGCTTCATGAGGGATGCTTTTCCACTTGTTGGCTGCTTTTCCTTCACTCTGCGGTCCAACTCATCTCAATTGGCTTGAGGTCGGGTGAACCTTTTCAAAGTTCCTTAAAATGTCATGTCATAAAGTAATTGTTGAAGGAATTTAATTCCTCTGTTTTAATTCCCAATTAAAATTAAACATTCTGTCCATTCATAAGAATTTGTAAGACCCTTATTGTATAGGAATGGACAGAGCCATGGTCTTAAAGTCAAGTAACAGCCTTTATTCAAGAGAGTACTGAGTAAACACTCATTTTACCACAGGTTATAAACTGAAAATGACGTCAGCATTTTCTAAATGTTCCGTCTCTTCTTGACACTGGTAGAAAGGCTCTATAGCTCTCAAGCCTTCCCTCCTCGCCTAGAGCCAAGGTTCATCAGTGTAGATAAGCATTCTAGTCAGTCTAGAGATATAGTTCATTTATTTGTCCCAAGGAACAGACTGTCATTGTTCTAAACTCTTGACCACATTCACACACACATTATCTTCAGTACTGGGATCAAGAAAGAAAATTCATACATATACAGTAACATTTAGTATTCTGATTAGTACATATACATTAAACATGTTTAACATAATAGTATTCTGATTAGTACATCCTGATTGAAATGTATCCATAATTAGTCATTATAGATTAAAAAAATTCCCTTAACAGTAATGTACTGTTCTCTTTGCTTATTTGAGCTGTTCTTGCCATAATATGGACTTGGTCTTTTACCAAATAGGGCTATCTTCTGTATAACACCCCTTCCTTGTCACAGCACAACTGATTGGCTCAAACACATTAAGAAGGAAAGAAATTCCACAAATGAACCTTTAACAAGGCATAGCTGTTAAAACGTCTTAGGGCTAGGGTCTATTTCCCTGAATTTACGCCTGACTGGTGTGCCCAAAGTAAACTGCCTGTTACTCAGGCCCAGAAGCCAGGATATGCATATAATTAACATTGGATAGAAAACACTTTGAAGTTTGTAGAAATGTTAAAATAATGTATGAAACTAACATAATTGATATGGCAGGCGAAAATCCAAAGAAAAATCAAACAGATTTTTTTTTTGCTCCCAGGGTCTTAGAACCCATAGCTTTCTATTGTATGTAATTCCAGCTCCCAGATTGCAATTCCTATGGCTTCCACTAGATGTCAGTATTTGTTCATTGTTCCAGGCTTGTTTCTTCAAAAACGAGCAAGAATTTAGATGGTTTTTTTTAAATATATTTTTTGTACAACGAGTCCCAGTTGAAAATCAGTCTGTTTGCGCGTGACTTTGCTAATTTTACATTTCTATTGAACATACTTCTTTCCGTATGAAATATTATAGTTTATTTACATTTTAGGATACCTGATGATTTAATAGAAATGTAGTTTGCCTTGTTTGAACAAAGTTTAGCGATAGCTTTTTGGACTCCTTTGTCTGCATGTTGAACGAGTGGATTGCTGAATTTGATGGCGCCAACTAAACAGACTTGTTGAGATATAAAGAAGGATTTTTATCTAACAAAACGACCATTCATGTTGTAGCTGGGACTCTTGGGATTGCAAACAGATGAAGATTTTCAAAAGTAAGTGATTTATTTAATCACTATTTGTGATTTTTATGAAGCCTGTGCTGGTTGAAAAATATGTTGATGTGGGGCGCCGTCAGTTAAGAACAAATTATTATTTTCAATGACGGCCTAGAAGAGTGGGTTAACTACCTGTTCAGGGGCAGAACGACATCCCAGAAGTTGTTTTTATCTAACAGCTTCGCTATTTACCTGTACATGGAATTGTTTTTTAATTTTTTTTATTCTAAAATGCCACAGGAAAATGCCACGGACACAATCTGATGTATGGAGACATTTCACTGCAGCTAATGTAGAAGGAAAAGCTGTGTATACTGTGCAAAATCATATGTGAAGAATGCAACAAAGATGCAGAATCATCTGGCCAAGTGCATAAAGTTCCCTCAGCGCTCTCAACAAGCAATCTCTTGACAAAAGTCCCTCTACTTCTATTCAAGGTGAAAATGATGAAACGGACACCTTATTGATAGCAAGAGATCATTGTCCTCCTGGAGTTTTTTTGACTCAATGGAGGAACGTAGTCAGAGAAATGCTGATGAATGTCTTGCCCGAGCTGTGTATGCAACTGGTTCACCTCTGTTGCTCACAGGCAATGTGTATTGGAAGAGATTTCTGAATGTTCTTCACTCAGCATACACCCCTCCAACCAGACATGCTTTATCTACTAATTTTCTGGATGCAGAGTTCAAGTGAAGGTCAAGCAAAGAGAAAGCAGACTGTATTGCAATCATCTCTGATGGGTGGTCGAATGTTAACGGGGGGAAAATAATTTATGACATAATCTCCACCCCTAAACCCAGTATTTTACAAGAGCACAGACACAAGGAACAACAGACACATCGGTCTCTACATTGCAGATGAGCTGAAGGCAGTCATCAATGACCTTGGACCACAGAAGGTATTTGCACTGGTGACAGACAATGCTGCGAACATGAAGGCTGCTTGGTCTAAAGTGGAGTCCTACCCTCACATCACACCCATTGGCTGTGCTGCTCATGCATTGACTCTGCTCCTCAAGGACATCATGGCACTGAAAACAATGGATACACTGTACATGAGAGCCACGGAAATGGTTAGGTATGTGAAGGGTCATCAAGTTATAGCAGCAATCTACCTCACCAAGCAAAGTGAGAAGAATAAGAGCACCACATTGAAGCTGCCCAGCAACACCCGTTGGGGTGGTGTTGTCATCATGTTTGACAGCCTCCTGGGAGGGAAAGGAGTCTCTCCAAGAAATGGCCATATCAGTCTGCCGATATGGACAGACCCTTTTGTTGTTCAGTGAAATCATCCCATGTGAAGCGTCAACTCGTTTAATTAATGTTAAATTCTTAGCAAAATGTATTTAAAAAAATTATATTAGAAGGATTATCATTTGGAATTATCTCTACTTATGATAAGGTTTCTGTTTCCATATGATATGGTACATTTTTCCAATGCAAAAGACATCTACATTAAAATGGTATTCATATTAATTTGCATATATTGCCATTAATTCCCATGGAAAATGTTCACCTCCGAATATTCCCCAAAAATGACTAATCCTAGTTGCAATTGCACAATGACTGTCCATTGGTTTCAAAAACAATGATTGATAGGCAGCTTGAACTTTTTTAATTCAACCATTGTTGGGTTCAAATACACATTTAGATTTGTGAACAGCCATCCACAACAACCACAATCCGTAAGGCGCAAATAGCTAAATAAGAGAGCAACAGTGTGATTCACATTAATGCTCTATGTACAGTGGGCTCCAAAATTACAGGCACCACTGACTGGCAATGCACAAACAATATTTTAAAAAATCTAAACAATATAATTATAGAGAAACTCAAAATACCAACATGTGGGAAATACTGTACTTTTTTAATGTTTCAATGGAACCCACCAAAATCATACAATTATTTAATGCAAAATACATTTCACAAATCAAAGTTTCATAATTATTGGCACTCCCAATTTTGGACATAGTGGAACCACCTCTGGCAAGGATAACAGCAATGTTTGACAAGGTTAAGGAACACATTTGGAGGGATTTTGCACCATTCCTCTATGCAGATCCTTTCAAGATCCTTCACATTCTTGGGTTTGTGCTTATCAACTGCCCTCTAACTCAGCCCACAGGTTTTCTATTGGTTTGAGGTCTGGCAACTGAGAGAGCCATGGTAGAACATTGATTTTGTTGTCACCTAACCATTTCTGCGTGGATCTTGAGGTATGTTTTGGGTCATTGTCTTGTTGGAAAGTCCACCTAGGGCCAAGTCCCAGCCTTCTGACAGAGTGAACCAGATTGTCAGCCAAAATTGCCTGATACTTGGTGGAATGCATTATGCCATCAATCTGAACCAGAGATATAAATACCCCTGGACCTCTGGAATTAAAACAGCCCCAAAACATCACTGACCCACCACCATATTTCACTGTGGGTATTTCTCAACCATAGCCGTTGCTTAGTGATAATTGACACTTCCACGTTGTGCTGTTTATTTCTGATACTTTTCAAAATCTATGAAGATGTCAAGGAAAGCAGATGCGGTTTGTTGACACCACAATGCAGTTCAGACTTGGATACACATTACCCAGAATGCTAATCAATAAAAATGTGCTGCTCTGTTTTGCTTGTTTACAGCGTGTAATTTCGTCGTTAATTGTCTGAGCCATTCTCGTACTGTTACAGCACCTACATTTTGAGAATGAAGGCACCAACATGGCGGCCGTTCTAAAACCCGGCCCAACTCTCTGATTGTTGCATGTAACACACACATCTCCCCCTCCGTTCTAAAACACGTCCCAACTCTCTGATTGTTGCATGTAACACACACATCTCCCCCTCCGTTCTAAAACCCGGCCCAACTCTCTGATTGTTGCATGTAACACACACATCTCCCCCTCCGTTCTAAAACCCGTCCCAACTCTCTGATTGTTGCATGTAACACACACATCTCCCCCTCCGTTCTAAAACCCGGCCCAACTCTCTGATTGTTGCATGTAACACACACATTTCCCCCTCCGTTCTAAAACCCGGCCCAACTCTCTGATTGTTGCATGTAACACACACATCTCCCCCTCCCTGCTCCGTTTTAAACTCCGTTGGGTCGACCCACAAGTTAATTTAGCAATCTCAGTTCATACATTACACACATTCTTACTTCCCGTCAGTAACAGTATGGTATAATGAATATGCAGACAAGCTTTCATGTTTTAATTTTAAGTGACGTTTATTGTATTTATCAATGATGAGCACGCTGTTTGTTTGTTTCTGTTCCCCTCTCTCCGTTTCTGTAGCTTCCGGGTGTGCTGGAATAAGGACGCGAACTAGGGAAATCGTGGCTGGCTATGTAGTTCCTGTCTCGAATGGGTGTATTGGAAGTCACCATGTCCGTAGTGACGAGATTCTGTAAATGATGATAAACTGATTGCAAAGGATCAATGAAGACAATTCATGATATGTTTAGCTGAGTGGAAAATGTAGGCTTTGATGTTTGTAATGGCTTAATTAATGAGTTTGATATGTTCTGATGGAAGGGGCTTCCCTACAAATGGAACCCCACTTTTTGTTTAAAAGGGTGGTGGGGGCGTTTTGATTGAGCTGTTGATGGGGCAGCATTTAGCTGTCCCCATAATGTCTACTTTTGGTGGCAGTACTGTTTTTCTTCCGGAACCACAATGTAAATAAACACCCTTACACAGAAGTATTTTTGCGGCTCCGCCATCGTTTCGTTTGGTAGAGGTTAGGTTTTTCAGTTTAACTTTCTGGCCTACTCTACCTGACACTATTATTTGGGAGGGAACACTATTTTTAGATCAGTGATGATTACACCTCACTTTGCTCAAGCTGGTTCTCTCCAACAGACTCAATCTCTGATCGTAGGAGGTTATAGAAATAGAGCATTTAGGGCCGTTAAAGGGGAGAGACAATGAATACAACCAGAAAAGATCCAAAATTCAATATCAAAATATCGCTTGAAAAAAAAGTGCGTCAATTACCCACTGGGACGCTCTTATCAGACAACAATATATTCAGCAAAACCTGCAATTTAGCATGAGATTATAAACCGAAAGATAGGATGGACAATGGAGGATGGAGAAGAATAAAATCATGACGCTGTCTCAGTAAAATATAGCGAAACAGTCTCATCCTTACATAAGACAACATCAACCAACAACAATATTTCACCATGTATTCATTGTCTTGTTATTAAGATGGGTATTTATGAAACCCATTTTTATATCAGGGAATGTCGACTCTTTTCAGAACATAAATCAATCAAATGTATTTATAAAGCCCTTTTTACACCAGCAGATGTCACAAAGCAATTATACAGAAATGCAGTCAAACTCCTAAGAGCAAGCAATGCAGGTGTAGAAGCACGGTGGCTTGGTAAAGCTCCCTAGAAAGGCAGGAACCTTGGAAGAAACTTGGAGAGGAACCAGGCTCTGACAGGTGGCCAGTCCTCTTCTGGCTGTGCTTGGTGGAGATTATAAGAGTACATGGCCATTAAGGCCAGACCGTTCTTCAAGATGTTCATAGATGACCAGCAGGGTCAAATAATCATCACAGTGTAGAGGGTGCAACAGGTCGGCCCCTCAGGAACAAATGTCACTTGGCTTTTCATGTGCACTATACACACATGGATTTTGTAAAGTAGATATGTGGTAGGGGCCTGAGGGCACACAGTGTGTTGTGAAATCTGTGAATGTATCGTATTGAAGAGGGACATTTATTATGGGGATCCATAATAGATATATTTAGCTGCGCATTCAGAGGTCGAGAGGAAAACAGCTGGTCCGAGACAAGGTAACACACAGCCACAGGCAAAACAGTAGAACTGGATCAGTAAGGGTGTTATTTCTATAGTGAATTAAATGGCTTACCGATAAAACGGGTTTCTGGCAAACCGTTGTGGTAAACCTTTGGCCAACAGAAACCGCAATATTAAAGCTGATCTACCCCCTAAAAAAATAAACCTTTGGCCGATTTGTCGCAAATGTGCAACATTGAAATGTATCTACATAATCCAAATCTCACATCCTTAAATTAATTTACTTCTCAGAGAAAAAACTAAACATTCTACATCTAGTAAATATTATAAACATGCATTCAATGTCTTAACAGATGCAAATAAATCCTATACAACTTGAAATCATCTGCATGGTAATGAAGAAAAGAGCAAAGACTGGATATTTCCCAAATCATGTTATGTACTTGAGTGAAGACCCAAAAGCGGTTTTAACAGAAAACAGAGTTCTTTAATGAAAAACAGGAATGGCATAAATCCTCTTCCAACGTAGTCAATGGAACAAAAAGAACGTTAGTATAATGCAGGATGCACCTGCCAGGCGGACTCCGACAGGATAGGACAAGGTGGAAGCAAACGGGACGACAGCTTGCTTCTGGCATCAAAAACACAAACAAGAATCAGACACTGAAAGTAGCAGGAACAGAGAGAGAAATAGAGACCTAATCAGAGGGGGAAGAGATAACAGGTGGGAAAGAGTGAATGAGCTAGTTAGGGGAGATGTAGAACAGCTGAAGAATGAGAGACAGAGAAGGTAACCTAAAAAGACCAGCAGAGAGAGACAGAGTGAAGAGAAAGGACAGGAACAGACATAACAAGACATGACAGTACCCCCCCCACTCACCGAGCGCCTCCTGGCGCACTCGAGGAGGAAACCTGGCGGCAACGGAGGAAATCATCGATCAGCGAACGGTCCAGCACGTCCCGAGAGGGAACCCAACTCCTCTCCTCAGGACCGTACCCCTCCCAATCCACTAGGTACTGATGACCACGGCCCGAGGGCGCATGTCCAAAATCTTACGAACCCTGTAGATGGGTGCGCCCTCGACAAGGATGGGGGGGGGGGAGGGACGAGCGGGGGCGCGAAGAACGGGCTTAACACAGGAGACATGGAAGACCGGGTGAACGCGACGAAGATAGCGCGGAGAAGAAGTCGCACTGCGACAGGATTAATGACCTGAGAAATACGGAACGGACCAATGAACCGCGGGGCCAACTTGCGAGAAGCTGTCTTAAGGGGAAGGTTCTGAGTGGAGAGCCATACTCTCTGACCGCAACAATATCTAGGACTCTTGGTCCTACGCTTATTAGCGGCCCTCACAGTCTGCGCCCTATTACGGCAAAGTGCCGACCTGACCCCCTTCCAGGTGCGCTCGCAACGCTGGACAAAAGCCTGAGCGGAGGGGACGCAGGACTCGGCGAGCTGAGATGAGAACAGCGGAGGCTGGTACCCGAGGCTACTCTGAAAAGGGGATAGACCGGTAGCAGACGAGGGAAGCGAGTTGTGGGCGTACTCTGCCCAGGGGAGCTGTTCTGACCAAGACGCAGGGTTACGAAAAGAAAGACTGCGTAAAATGCGACCAACAGTCTGATTGGCCCGTTCGGCTTGACCGTTAGACTGGGGATGAAAGCCGGACGAGAGACTGACGGAAGCCCCAATCAAACGGCAAAACTCCCTCCAAAATTGAGACGTGAACTGCGGGCCTCTGTCGGAAACGACGTCAGACGGAAGGCCATGAATTCGGAAAACATTCTCGATAACGATCTGAGCCGTCTCCTTAGCAGAAGGGAGCTTATCGAGAGGAATGAAATGAGCCGCCTTAGAGAATCTATCGACCACCGTAAGAATAACTGTCTTCCCCGCTGATGAAGGCAGTCCGGTGATAAAATCTAAAGCGATGTGAGACCACGGTCGAGAGGGAATGGGAAGCGGTCTGAGACGGCCGGCAGGAGGAGAGTTCCCAGATTTAGTCTGCGCGCAGACCGAACAAGCGGCGACAAATCGACGTGCGTCACGTTCCCGAGTGGGCCACCAGAAACGCTGGCGAATGGAAGCGAGCGTACCCCGAACGCCGGGGTGGCCGGCTAACTTGGCAGAGTGGGCCCACTGAAGAACGGCCGGACGAGTAGGAACGGGAACGAACAGAAGGTTCCTAGGACAAGCTCGCGGCGACGGAGTGTGAGCGAGTGCTTGCTTTACCTGCCTCTCAATTCCCCAGACAGTCAACCCGACAACACGCCCCTCAGGGAGAATCCCCTCGGGGTCGGTGGAGACCTCAGAAGAACTGAAGAGACGAGATAAAGCATCAGGCTTGGTGTTTTTGAGCCCGGACGATAAGAAATAACAAACTCGAAACGAGCGAAAAACAGAGCCCAACGAGCCTGACGCGCATTAAGTCGTTTGGCTGAACGGATGTACTCAAGGTTCCTATGGTCAGTCCAAACGACAAAAGGAACGGTCGCCCCTCCAACCACTGTCGCCATTCGCCTAGGGCTAAGCGGATGGCGAGCAGTTCGCGATTACCAACATCATAGTTACGTTCTGACGGCGATAAGCGATGAGAGAAAAACGCGCAAGGATGGACCTTGCCGTCAGAGAGAGAGCGCTGAGAAAGAATGGCTCCCACGCCCACCTCTGACGCGTCAACCTCAACAACAAACGGACTAGAGATGTCAGGTGTAACAAGAATAGGTGCGGATGTAAAACGATTCTTAAGAAGATCAAAAGCTCCCTGGGCGGAAACGGACCACTTAAAGCACGTCTTAACAGAAGTAAGGGCTGTGAGGGGAGCTGCCACCTGACCGAAATTACGGATGAAACGACGATAGAAATTAGCGAAGCCCAGAAAGCGCTGCAGCTCGACGCGTGACTTAGGAACGGGCCAATCAATGACAGCCTGGACCTTAGCGGGATCCATCTTAATGCCCTCAGCGGAAATAACGGAACCGAGAAAAGGGACAGAGGCGGCATGAAAAGTGCACTTCTCAGCCTTCACATAAAGACAGTTCTCCAAAAGGCGCTGGAGGACGCGTCGCACGTGCTGAACATGAATCGAGAGAGACGGTGAAAAAATCAGGATATCGTCCATGTAAACGAAAACAAAAATGTTCAGCATGTCTCTCAGGACGTCGTTAACTAGTGCCTGAAAGACAGCTGGAGCGTTAACGAGGCCGAAAGGAAGAACCCGGTATTCAAAGTGCCCTAACGGAGTGTTAAACGCCGTCTTCCACTCGTCCCCCTCCCTGATGCGCACGAGATGGTAGGCGTTACGAAGGTCCAATTTGGTGAAAAACCTGGCTCCCTGCAGGATCTCGAAGGCTGAAGACATAAGAGGAAGCGGATAACGATTCTTAACTGTTATGTCATTCAGCCCTCGATAATCCACGCATGGGCGCAGGGACCCGTCCTTCTTCTGAACAAAAAAACCCCCGCTCCGGCGGGAGAGGAGGAGGAGACTATGGTACCGGCGTCGAGCGAAACCGACAAATAATCCTCGAGAGCCTTACGTTCGGGAGCCGACAGAGAGTATAATCTACCCCGGGGGAGTAGTTCCCGGAAGGAGATCAATACTACAGTCATACGACCGGTGTGGAGGGAGAGAAGTGGCCTTGGAACGACTGAACACCGTGCGCAGATCGTGATACTCCTCCGGCACCCCTGTCAAATCGCCAGGCTCCTCCTGTGAAGAAGAGACAGAGGAAACAGGAGGGATAGCAGACATTAAACAGGTCACATGACAAGAAACATTCCAGGATAGGATAGTATTACTAGACCAATTAATAGAAGGGTTATGGCGCACTAGCCAGGGATGACCCAAAACAACAGGTGTAAAAGGTGAACGAAAAATTAAAAAAGAAATGGTTTCGCTATGATTACCAGAGACAGTGAGGGTTAAAGGCAGCGTCTCACGCTGAATCTTGGGGAGAGAACTACCATCTAAAGCGAACAAGGTCGTGGGCTCCCCTAACTGTCTGAGAGGAATGTCATGTTCCCGAGCCCAGGTCTCGTCCATAAAACAGCCCTCCGCCCCAGAGTCTATCAAGGCACTGCAGGAAGCAGATGAACCGGGCCAGCGGAGATGGACCGGAAAGGTAGTGCGTGATCCAGAAGGAGAGGCCTGAGTAGTTGCGCTCACCAGTAGCCCTCCTCTTACTGATGAGCTCTGGCTTTTACTGGACATGAGGTGACAAAATGACCAGCGGAGCCGCAGTAGAGACAGAGGCGATTGGTGATTCTCCGTTCCTTCTCCTTGGCCGAGATGCGGATACCCCCAGCTGCATAGGCTCAGCATCCGAGCCGGCGGAGGAGGGTGGCAGTGATGCGGCAGGTGGCAGTGATGTGGAGAGGGGAGCAACGGAGAACGCGAGCTCCTTTCCACGAGCTCGGCGACGAAGATCAAACCGTCGCTCTATGCGAATAGCGAGAGCTATTAAGGAGTCCAGACTGGAAGGAACCTCCCGGGAGAGGATCTCATCCTTAACCTCGACGAGGAGACCCTCCAGAAAACGAGCGAGCAAAGCCGGCTCGTTCCAGTCACTAGAGGCAGCGAGAGTGCGAAACTCAATAGAATAATCCGTTATGGATCGATTCCCCTGACATAGGGAAGACAGGGCCCTGGAAGCCTCCTCCCCAAAAACAGAACGGTCAAAAACCCGTATCATCTCCTCCTTAAAGTCCTGATACTGGTTAATACACTCAGCCCTCGCCTCCCAGATTGCCGTGCCCCACTCACGCGCCCGTCCGGTAAGGAGAGAAATGACGTAGGCGATGCGGGCTGCGCTCCTGGAGTAAGTGTTGGGCTGGAGAGAGAACACCACATCACACTGAGTGAGGAATGAGCGGCACTCAGTGGGCTCCCCAGAGTAACACGGCGGGTTGTTGATCCTGGGCTCCGGAGACTCGGAAACCCTGGAAGTGGGCGGTGGATCGAGGTGGAGTTGGTGAACCTGTCTTGTGAGGTCGGAGACTTGGACGGCCAGGGTTTCAACGGCATGTCGAGCAGCAGACAATTCCTCCTCGTGTCTGCCTAGCATCGCTCCCTGGATCTCGACGGCGGAGTGAAAAGGGTCCGGAGCCGCTGGGTCCATTCTTGGTCTGATTCTTCTGTTATGTACTTGAGTGAAGACCCAAAAGCGGTTTTAACAGAAAACAGAGTTCTTTAATGAAAAACAGGAATGGCATAAATCCTCTTCCAACGTAGTCAATGGAACAAAAAGAACGTTAGTATAATGCAGGATGCACCTGCCAGGCGGACTCCGACAGGATAGGACAAGGTGGAAGCAAACGGGACGACAGCTTGCTTCTGGCATCAAAAACACAAACAAGAATCAGACACTGAAAGTAGCAGGAACAGAGAGAGAAATAGAGACCTAATCAGAGGGGGAAGAGATAACAGGTGGGAAAGAGTGAATGAGCTAGTTAGGGGAGATGTAGAACAGCTGAAGAATGAGAGACAGAGAAGGTAACCTAAAAAGACCAGCAGAGAGAGACAGAGTGAAGAGAAAGGACAGGAACAGACATAACAAGACATGACAAATCAATTATTTCATATTTTTATGTAGCTACAACATTTACAGTTGAAGTCGGAAGTTTACATACACTTAGGTTGGAGTCATTAAAACTCGTTTTTCAACCACTCCACAAATTTCTTGTTAACAAACTATAGTTTTGTCATGACACTTTGTGCATGACACGTAATTTTTCCAACAATTGTTTACAGACAGATTATTTCACTTATAATTCACAGTATCACAATTCCAGTGGGTCAGAAGTTTACATACACTAAATTGACTGTGCCTTTAAACTGCTTGGAACGTTCCAGAAAATTATGTCTTGGCTGTAGAAGCTTCTGATAGGCTAATTGATCATATTTGAGTCAATTGGAGGTGTACCTGTGGATGTATTTCAAGGCCTACCTTCAAACTCAGTGCCTCTTTGCTTGACATCATTGGAAAATCTTTTTTTAGATCAGCCAAGACCTCAGAAAAAAAATTGGAGACCTCCACGTGTCTAGTTCATCCTTGGGAGCAATTTCCAAACACATGAAGGTACCAAGTTCATCTGTACAAACAGTACGCAAGTATAAACACAATGGGGCCTCGCAGCGATCATACTGCTCAGGAAGGAGACATGTTTTGTCTCCTAGAGATGAATGTACTTTGGTGCGAAAAGTGCAAATCAAACCCAGAACAACAGCAAAGGACCTTGTGAAGATGCTGGAGGAAATAGGTACAAAAGTATCTATATCCACAGTAAAATCAGTCCTATATCGACATAACCTGAAAGGCAAGGAAGAAGCCACTGCTCCAAAACCACCATGAAAAAGCCAGACTACGGTTTCCAATGCAGATGGGGACAAAGATCGTACTTATTGGAGAAATGTCCTGTGGTCTGATGAACTGTTTGGCCATAATGACCATCGTTATGTTTGGAGGAATAAGGGGGAGGCTTGCAAGCCGAAAATCACCATCCCAACCGTGAAGAACGAGAATGGCAGCATCATGTTGTGGGCGTGCTTTGCTGCAGGAGGGACCTCCTGCACTTCACAAAATAGATGGCATCATGAGGAAGGAGAATTAGGTGGATATATTGGAGCAACATCTCGAGACATCAGTTAGGAAGTTAAAGCTTGGTCACAAATGGGTCTTCCAAATGGACAATGACCCCGAGCATATTTCCAACGTTGTGGCTTAAGGACAACAAAGTCAAGGTATTGGAGTGGCCATCACAAAGCCCTGACCTCAATCCTATAGAAATTTGTGGGCAGAAATGAAAAAGTGTGTGCGAGCAAGGAGGCCTACAAACCTGACTCAGTTACAACAGCTCTGTCGGGAGGAATGGGCCAAAATTCACCCAACTTATTGTGGAAAACTTATGGAAGGCTACCTGAAACGTTTGACCCAAGTTAAACAATTAAATTGTAATGACACTCAATTAGTATTTGGTAGATGTAATGACCCACTGGGATTGTGATGAAATAAAAGATTAAATAAATCATTCTCTAATATTATTCTGATATTTCACATTCTTAAAATAAAGTGTTGATCCTAACTGACCTAAAACAGGGAATTTTTACTAGGATTAAATGTCAGTAATTGTGAAAAACTGAGTTTTTAAATGTATTTGTCTAAGGTGTGTGTAAACTTCCCCAACTTCAACTGTACATGAGAGAAACGTGTACCCTATGTTAACCTTAGGATGTTTAGTGGTAACTTCAGAATTATTTACATGAGCCAAGTGATAACTGAGCAATGGATTTCAACCAGCAGAACTTTAACAGATAATTAACAAAATGTCAATAATTAAAACTAATAGACAGTTTATTCTCCGATGTACAAACGACGGTCAACTTAACACACCGGGTGAATGATCCAACACAGGAACATAAAATGACCGGAGAATAAAAACCACAAACATGACATGAAGACAAAACAAGGGCGGGACAACCTACTACATATACAGACACTAATTAACTAAACTAAACACAGGTGAAACCAATCAGACAAACGAAAAGGGATCGGTAGTGTCTCGTAGGACGGTGACGACGACCGCCGAGCACCGCCCGAACAGGCATGAGAGCCAACCTCGGCGGAAGTCGTGACAATTACTGAAAGCATTTTCTTTTGGCATCTTGAAAAGTAGAAATTTAGATATGCCTAATATGGCAATTCATATTATTTTTCCAAAATTAATTGTTACGCTTTTTAAAAATTCTGTGTTTAAAAATAACAAAATTTGTGTCATTTCGACAACCTAGTGCAGGGTCGATATTGGCCAAACACCACATTGGGTTAATTCAACCCAGCAAGGTTGGGTTGTGTTTCTAACCCAGCGCCTTCGATCAATCACATGTATTTATAAAGCCCTTCTTACATCAGCTGATGTCACAAAGTGCTGAACAGAAAGCCAGCCTTGGGTTGAGCGCTTGAACCAGCTGCTGGGTAAATTAGACTATATTGCTGGGTTAAAACAGTGCGTTGGGTGGTGACATATAAACCCAGCACATTGGGTTCGGGGATTGACCCAGTAGCTGGGTCATTTTTTCAGTGTAATCCTAATCCCCTCCCTTTCCTACACACAACCAAGATACATTGTTGAATGTCAAATAATTAATTTGTATTGCCTGCATTTCAGAACATACATCGCAGCACGTCAGAGAATTGTCCACAATGTACAAGAATATATCACTTCTTTAAATAGCTAATTGAAACAAAGCACTATTGTCTAAGTATGTGTTATTTCATAAGATACAATTTCATAAAACAGAATTGATTTATATTATTTAATGACCCAAACAGTCCAAACATAAGACTAAAGCTGAGCTTGATGTGCGATCTGAGAAAAACTAAGCATGAGTGCGTGATACACAATCTGTTTTAAGTTGTATTAACACAGATCTGTCTGTAAGACAGTGCCAGAGCTAACCAAAACATTAGCACATTCAGCTGTCTTAGCTGACAGCACACACACATCATGCTGTTTTGCCATACAGTAATTGTCTACATTTGGGTCGAGTCGAAACATTGTTACACTGAAAACAAGTGTAATATATTACGTTTGAAGGTCACTCTACTAAGGACTATTTCATTCATAAAGCACTTTTCACAATCCCCAAAATGTAACACTTGCATTTCAAATAAATTGTGATGGAATGAAAGCATACTAGAATGCGCTTCAGCCCAGCTTGAACCAAAAAATGTTTATTATGTATTAATAGTACAAATATATTATGATTTATGTGCAACAGTAGTTGACCCAAAGGAAAACAAATACAGTACATGCAGAGCATTCAGAAAGTATTCAGACCCCTTGACTTTTCCCACATTTTGTTCGGTTTCAGACCTATTATAAAATGGATTACATTTTATTTCCCCCCTCATCGATCTACACACAATACCCGATAATGACAAAACAAAAGCATTTTTATTTGTACAAATGTATTAAAAATAAACTGAAAAATCACATTTAGATAAGTATTCAGACCCTTTACTCAGTACTTTTTTGAAGCACCTTTGACACTTCAAGCTTGGCACATCTTTGGCAGCAATTACACCCTCAAGTCTTTTGGGTATGACGTTGCAAGCTTGGCACACCTGTATTTGGGGAGTTTCTCCCATGCGTCTCTGCAGATCCTCTCAAGCTCTGTCAGGTTGGATGGCTGCACATTTATTTTCAGGTCTCTCCAGAGATGTTTGATCGGGTTCAAGTCTGGGCTCTGGCTGGGCCACTCAAGGACATTCAGAGACTTGTCCCGAAGCCACTCCTGCGTTGTCTTGGCTGTGTGCTTAGGGTCGTTGTCCTTTTGGAAGGTGATCCTTCACCCAGTCTGAGGTCCTGAGCGCTCTGAAGCAGGTTTTCATCAAAGATCTCTCTGTACTTTACTCTGTTCAATCTTAGTTTCATCAGAGAATATTGTTTCTCATGGTCTCTGAGAGTCTTTAGGTGACTTTTGGCAAACTCCAGGCGGGCAATCATGTGCCTTTTACTTAGAAGTGGCTTCTGTCTGGCCACTCTACCATGAAGGCCTGATTGGTGGAGTGCTGCAGAGATGGTTGTACTTCTGGAAGGTTCTCTTGTCTACACAGAGGAACTCTGAAGCTTTGTCAGAGTGACCATGGGTTTCTGACCAAGGCCCTTTTTACTCAATGTGGCTGGGTGGCCAGCACTAGGAAGCGTGTTGGTGGTTCCAAACATCTTCCATTTAAGAATTATGGAGGCCACTGTGTTCTTGGGGACCTTCAATACTCAAGGATGATCAATGGCAACAGGATGCACCCGAGGTCATTTTCAAGTCTCATAGCAAAGGGTCTAAATTCTTATGTAAATAAGGTATCTGTTTTTTATTTGTAATGTATTTGCAAACTTTTATAAAAACCTGTTATCGCTTTGTCATTATGGGTATTGTGTGTAGATTGAGGAAAACAAATAAATGAATACATTTTTGAATAAGAGTGTAACGTAACAAAATGTGGAAAAAGTCAAGAGGCCTGAATACTTTCCGAATGCACTGAACATACAGTAGGCAAAAATGCATAAAAAAAAACTAAAAGTCAATTTAATAGAGCTATAAATAGTGCCTTAAGCGCATATTAGCATTTGAATATGAAGGGGAAGGGAAAATGGGATATCTAGTCAGTTGCACAACTAAATGCATTCAACCGAAATGTCTTCCGCGTTTAACCCAACCCCTCTGAATCAGAGAAACACTCATGGCACATCCATCCATTGATCTATTAATTGACAGGAACACAAAGTGCTTCCTCCTGTGCTTCCTCCTTCCTACGCTTCCTCCTGAACTGTTGTAACTTCAAGAGATATGTTCTGTGTTGGACTGTAATTTATACCTTTCATAGACTCCTGGTATGTCTGCACCCTAACGCAAGGCCATTGTCACCCGGAACTGTTGCTTGTATAAAATAACTTGTGTAAACAATATGAGTGTATTATCACCTCCCTCTATATAAGAGACATGTAACCATTCACTCTTGGAGTTCTTTCCTCTGAAATCAGAGTTAGATCTGTCATACAGCCGCTTGTATTAAATATTTCGCTATTATACAATTAAATAGTCTCTGCCCTAATCTTTGGATGGAATCTTCCACAACCCCAAATTCCGCCACCACAATTCCCACTTTGATGCCATGGAAACCATAAGCATCTCCATACATTACATGTCTGAGCTGTTGTCAGACAGAATTGAAAACATTCTGTTTTCTGGGAAATTGCCATTTTCCACAAAGCGGTGGTGTGAATTAACTCCTAAAAAGGTAATTTAATAATAACCATCCAGGGAAAAGGAAGGTTCATAGGAATCGGGGTCATTTCGATGGCAGTCGGCACTATCCTCTCCAATAGGGCAATTTGGATCCCCAATAAAGATCTGGCGAGATCCGTCATGTCATTTAAGTTGACTTCTGTGGTCATGACCATCTGGTGGGGAGGAGATACTGCTGTTTCACACAATCTTCTCACCAAGGTTGTCAGGCATGAGAACAGGCAGAATGATAGCACAAGGACTCCAACCAAGGCTAGGAGACCTTGCAACATGAGAGTTCCAATGTTGCCTCGTTTTCACCCATGCAAACATATTCCAATCCCACTTGTTATCTCACTTGTTTACAGTAGCTACCACCTGTCTTACAGTGGCAACAGACTCAGCTACCACAATGGAGAAATCCGGAATGTAGGTACAAAATTCTGCCCCCACCTCCGCATAAACCCCTCCCCTCCCTTATCCTCTAGGAGAATATCCAAAGCCAATCCATGTTGTAGAACCATGGTACGTGTCGCCACACGTTCAGCAGTTAATTATTCCATAGCAGGAACAGTAGCATTGCCCATTCTTTCTACTTAATTGGCTAGTTCTCTAATGGAATCGAACACAATTGTTATGCCATAATTGGGAATTAATGCAGAGAAAAAGCTTTTGCAGGGCCAGCTACAATGGTCCTCCTATACAAGTGGGAGAGGTGGTGAGTTGGGTATACTGGGGTAGCACACAGAGCAGGAACAACAGGCAGCATAGCAGGACCCTGACCAATTTGTAGACAGATAATAGTACGCTCCCCCCCCCCCCACACACACACACACACATACATAGTTCCATTTACTGAGGAAGTAGGTTTAGCGTATTCACTGAGTTTATAACGTATTCCCAAATGACATGTTAGGGTGGAATGTTCCATTTCTCAACGGTCAGGGCAGGGTTATGTTATTGTAGATAAAAAGGTTATACTTAATGACATTCCCCCAACTGGAGACTGGTTCCATTTGCTATATAACACTATATAACACAAATAACCTGGGGGAGAGTAGGCCAGGGTGATAGTTTGCTTGGGCAGAGAGGTGGGATAAAATAAATAAAAATCTAATTATCCTCATATAAAACACCTTATCCTCCATCCAATCAAGCTCTCTGTCTTTTAAGGTTACCTGCTTTGGTCCACATCAATATTTCATAAGCACCGAGGTGTGTAGCTAGTCTGGTGACAATCCACAACCCCAACAATCTGATACATTCTTCAGTACAGAGACATTACTAGCTCATTGTAAGAAAGTGTTTGACCCGGGGAAAACCCAATCATGTATATGACCTTTTTTTCTTCTCCGCGGGGTCATCAAAGACCAGGTTCAGGTCAGCGGGGTCATCTACTTCTGGGCTTCCCCCTGTGGAAGCCAGGCCTCGTTGGAGCAGAGAGGTTACTGGCACGTTCACCCGTCTCTTTCTCAAAGTTTGCGACCACCCAGAGGATGCGCACAGCAACAATGAATGCGAGTCCCAGGGTAAGCAGAGTGCCCCTACTGGGTTTTAGGAGGTCCCAGGGTAAGCAGAGTGTCCCTTCTGGGTTGTAGGAGGTCCCAGGGTAAGCAGAGTGCCCCTACTGGGTTTTAGAAGGTCCCAGGGTAAGCAGAGTGTCCCTTCTGGGTTGTAGGAGGTCCCAGGGTAAGCAGAGTGTCCCTACTGGGTTGTAGGAGGTCCCAGGGTAAGCAGAGTGTTCCTTCTGGGTTGTAGGAGGTCCAAGGGTAAGCAGAGTGTCCCTTCTGGGTTGTAGGAGGTCCCAGGGTAAGCAGAGTGTCCCTACTGGGTTGTAGGAGGTCCCAGGGTAAGCAGAGTGTCCCTTCTGGGTTATAGGAGGTCCCAGGGTAAGCAGAGTGCCCCTACTGGGTTGTAGGAGGTCCCAGGGTAAGCAGAGTGTCCCTTCTGGGTTGTAGGAGGTCCCAGGGTAAGCAGAGTGTCCCTTCTGGGTTGTAGGAGGTCCCAGGGTAAGCAGAGTGTCCCTTCTGGGTTGTAGCAGGTCCAAGGGTAAGCAGAGTGCCTCTACTGGGTATTAGGAGTAAAAGGAGTTAACATATTCTGGCTCTGCTACTAGCTTACAGTGGGAGGCGTGGATCCAGGTGTCTTTCCCTAAGCATTTTACCACTGTTGGGGTGGTGAGGGCGATCTGATGTGGTCCCTTCCACCTGGGTTTTAAAGGTTATTTACCTCTGTCGTGCCTCCTGACCACTACCCAATCTCCAGGCTGGAGATTGTGATGGGAACAGCCATCTGGGGAAGTTTGGGCAGCAGAGACCTGTGCGTGAACAGCTCAAATACAGTTAGTCAGAGCTGTCCAGTACTTCATCAGTGTCATCAGACAAATGAGGCAAATGAGGATCTGGGATTGCAGCTGGTGGCGACACAGACGGGCCATCAGTACCTCGTGGACTGAGGACAGATTTCCGGACTGGGGTGGAACACATTGAAAACAAGGTTATGGGTAGCGCATCCACCTAGTTGAGTCCTATTTTGAGAACGTGTTTTTGGCAGTTTATTTTTCAGAACGACGTTATAGCGTTCTACAAGTACAAACTTTCAGGGTGAAACGGTACATGAAAATTTCTCTTATCTTGCATCGTGTCACACAGTGCTTTCATTATCTTTAAGTTGAAATGTGTCCCCTTTATCATAATTTTGTGGTACAACTAATCGTGGAACAAAATCATGTAACAGGCATTTAGTCACAGTTTTTGTTTGTTTCCTCATTAGATGTGGAGTAGCTTTCATTCATTACCACCATATATTTTAGTATTTTACAGGTAGGCATGTGAACACATTCAGTTTGCTAATCTACAAAAGGGGCCCAGGGGACTGGTAGGCTTGACAAAGAGGTTGGTACTTTGTTTTCCTGCGATGTGTTCTCGACAAATTAGACATTAGGCTAGATTTGTGCGGTGGTCATAGTACATTTGGGTGCGTACCGTTCTATTCTACAAGCACATACTTACCATCAATCCCTCTTTGGACACATGACTCACACTGTGATTCATGCGTCCCCCAAAAAAAACACAGCCGTTTTAAATAAAAAATCAACAAAATCAGAATAACATACCATTAGAATCACATCCCTTGATAAGTCCGTAAGGAAATCATTTTATACCCTAAGGGAATTCAAATTTCAAGGAACACTCAAATAGACTAGACAGGCTTCCCTCACGCCACTCGTGTGTAAGTCGCTCACCCTCCCTTTGTGCTTTCTTCATAGTTCATGGACAGCGCTCTGTCTCCCTCCTTCTCACCCGTCCAAATCAGAATCATTGATCAATTAAAGGTTAAAGGGAAAAAAGTTAAGGATATAAATACAAATCTGTTCAGATTCGTATCAACAACAATACACTTCTTCATACTTACCAGCGTTTACTTATCAGCATTTACATATTATATTTCCATTTCAACCAATTTCACTGATATTTCTAGCGAGGGTGATAAGAGTTCACCAGAAGTCAGAACAGAGGTCATTCAACAACATTCAGTAAGTTTGTTCGTTCCCTGTACTTGAGACTCATTGTTGAAAAAACAAAATGTTTTAAACATTCTCTATACCAGGTTTACATTGGGTTTTTCAGTACATATCTCATCAGAAGAACCTACATGTTTTCAACCAAAATTCGGACAATAGATATCTCTGAAATTATTATTTGTGTGACCTTTAAAGTGCATCTGTTATAACCTGTAAAGAACCTAATAAAACCAAATAGAAAAACCCAAACAACAATCAGACATGGTATTAACACCACTAACAAATACAAGTATAGATGGTTGGGTTGGGTTAGGTTCGGTTGTGTGTGTGTGTGTGTGTGTGTGTGTGTGTGTGTGTGTGTGTGTGTGTGTGTGTATGCGGGTTTGTGTATGGTAAAACGTAGGGCAAAAACAAACAATTGGCCAAGTCTTAATTTGGGCGCGCCCTTAACATCCAAATCTGGGTACCTTTCATACTTTATAGAAGTCCCACTAACTGCTCTCCCAAAGCACCTGCCTCTGGAAGCATTTCAGATGTAGAATCATTGTTAAACTCAGAGAACCTGGTAGAAACATAAATGAACATGTACTTAGTTTTCACTATGCTACATCTACATTTGTGCAAAGAAAATCAGTCTTAATCAGTTCTAAGAATGCAATATTCGGTACTACTGTGCCGATATGTACCACCCTCCCTTTCTCAATCGAGCTTACTGCATTTTGTGCAAGACGCATTGATATAACAATGCGTATATATAATCATACTGGAGACACATCAGGTGGTACAGTGTCCCATTTAGCGGAGTAGGCACTATCTGAAGTAATCAATCTCAGAGCCCCGTTCTTGTAATCTTCTCTACACATGTTACATTGACTTGTGGCTTCTGTTCGACACTTTCTGTCCCTGGGACATCAACTGGTCAAAATATAAAACCTGTTGTTCAACAAATCTTCTTGGGCCTTCTAAACGTTGGTGCTGGGCAGGCAGGGGCTCAGTAACCAGGTCAGAGTCCACACAGTACCAGACGATAGGCAGGCAGGGGCTCAGTAACCAGGTCAGAGTCCACACAGTACCAGACGATAGGCAGGCTCGAGGTCAGGGCAGGCAGGGGCTCAGTAACCAGGTCAGAGTCCACACAGTACCAGACGATAGGCAGGCTCGAGGTCAGGGCAGGCAGGGGCTCAGTAACCAGGTCAGAGTCCACACAGTACCAGACGATAGGCAAGCTCGAGGTCAGGGCAGGCAGGGGCTCAGTAACCAGGTCAGAGTCCACACAGTACCAGACGATAGGCAGGCTCGAGGTCAGGGGCAGGAAGAGTGGTCAGGCAGGCGGGCTCAGAGTCAGGACAGGCAAGGGTCAAAACCAGGAGGGCGAGTAAAGAGAGACCGGAAAAGCAGGAACTGCGAAACAAAAACGCTTGTTGACTTGACGAACTGGCACAGAGAGACAGGAAACACAGGAATAAATACACAGGGAAAATAAGCGAAAAATGGAGGGGGTGGAGACTAGCACAAGGACAGGTGAAACAATTCGGGGTGTGACAATGGGTCCACAGGAAGCTTACCTTTAACCCAAACACCAGATGGTAGCCTTTATTTAATATCAGTCCCAAGGCTCAATCCCTCTGTTTGTCATGTGACCTTGTATTGAAACCTTAGCTATTCAAATTAATAAGATATTGCATTATCAGAGTGCTGTCTGAAAGCCACGAATAACATATTACCATTCACATACTTTCAACACTAATGGTCTATCTGCTGTTGTCAAATTTGAATCTTTCCTGGATATACACACGGATCACTCAATTTTCTGCTTTTACCCCTATTGTATTGTTAGTTTTTAAACCTTACAATAGAGGTAAAAGCAGAGCATTGAGAGTGTATTAGCAGTAGTGATTGAGAGTGTATTAGCAGTAGTGATTGAGAGTGTATTAGCAGTAGTGATTGAGAGTATTAGCAGTAGTGATTGAGAGTGTATTAGCAGTAGTGATTGAGAGTGTATTAGCAGTAGTGATTGAGAGTGTATTAGCAGTAGTGATTGAGAGTGTATTAGCAGTAGTGATTGAGAGTGTATTAGCAGTAGTGATTGAGAGTGTATTAGCAGTAGTGATTGAGAGTGTATTAGCAGTAGTGATTGAGAGTGTTTTCCTATTGGGAAGAGTAAAAGGGTCCTAGTTGAAGGAAACAGATATGGAGACTTGTGAGTGTAACAAAGACTGTGATGAAGACAGTAAAATAGAAAGATTCATGGTCTATCTGCTGATGTCAAATTGAATGAGTGTTGTCAGTACAGTGCATTCGGAAAGTATTCAGGCCTCTTGACTTTTTCCACATTTTGTTACGTTACAGCCTTATTCTAAAATGTATTAAAATATTTGTTTTCCTCAATCTACACACAATAACCCATAATGACAACGCAAAAACAGGTGTAGATATTTTTGCAAATAATAAAAAACATACCTTATTTACGTAAGTATTCAGACCCTTTGCTATGAAACTTGAAATTGCGTCCTGTTTCCATTAATCATCCTTGAGATTATTTCTACAACTTGATTGGAGTCCACCTGTGGTAAATTCAATTGATTGGACATCATTTGGAAAGGCACACACCTGTCTATATAAGGTCCCACAGTTGACAGTGCATGTCAGAGCAAACACCCATTCATGGGGTCAAAGGAATTGTCCTTAGAGCTCCAAGACAGGATTGTGTTGAGACACAGATCTGGGGAAAGGTACCAAAAGATTTCTGCAGAAGTTGAAGGTCTCCAAGAACACAGTGGCCTCCATCATTCGTAAATGGAAGAAGTTTGGAACCACCAATAATCTGCTTAGAGCTGCCCACCCGGCCAAACTGAGCAAAAAGGGGGAGCTTGTGTCATGCTAATTTAGCTTTTTGTGACCCTCGGAAACAACTTTGCAGACGACCACCACAACATGTAAAATCCCTCAAAAATGCTATGAGAAAGTGTCAGTGCTCAGTGCTTATAATCAGATGTATTAGGTTACGAAATCCGTTTTTGGGGTTATAATGTTCATGGTATGTTCGACAAAGACCTGACTGAACGATTAAGAACGTAAAGAATCATATTGCTCTTGGTAAAATGTATTGGCAACATTTTACTTGACAGGCAGTTTCATAACAGCTGACAGCTTGGCACAGTCTTGGCATTCTCTCAACCAGCTTCATGAGGTAGTCACCTGGAATGCATTTCAATTAACAGGTGTGCCTTCGTAATTTGTGGAATTTATTTCCTTAATGCGACTTCTGGCGCCGACAGAGATGGCCGCCTTGCTTCGCGTTCCTAGGAAACTTTGCAGTATTTTGTTTTTTTATGCATTATTTATTACATTGTTACCCCGGGAAATCTTAGGTTTTATTGCATACAGTCGGGAGGAACTATTGGATATAAGAGCAGCGTCAACTCACCAATATTACGACCAGGAATACGACTTTCATCTCGTATGTATATACTGTACTCTATACTATCTACTGCATCTTGATTATGCCGTCCGGCCATCGCTCATTCATATATTGTTATGTACATATTTTTATTCATTCCTTTACACTTGTGTGTATAAGGTAGTTGTTGTGAAATTGTTAGGTTAGATTACTTGTTAGATATTACTGCATGGTCGGAGCTGGAAGCACAAGCATTTCGCTACACTCGCATTAACATCTGCTAACCATGTGTATGTGACAAGTAAAATTGTGACAAGTAAAATTGTGACAAGTAAAATTGAGTTGAGCCAATCAGTTTTGTTGTGACACGGTAGGGATGGTATACAGAAGACAGCCCTATTTGGTAAAAGACCAAGTCCATATTATGGCAAGAACAGCTCAAATAAGCAAAGAGAAGCGACATTCAATCATTACTTTAAGACATGAAGGCCAGTCAATCCGGAACATTTCAAGAACTTTCAAAGGTTCTTCAAGTGCAGTCACAAAAACCATCAAGTGCTATGATGAAACTGGCTCTCATGAGGACCGCCACAGGAAAGGAAGTCCCAGAGTTACCTCTGCTGCAATTACCAGCCTCAGAAATTGCAGCCTAAATAAATGCTTCACAGGGTTCAAGTAACAGACACATCTCAACCTCAACTGTTCAGAGGAGACTGCATGAATCAGGCCTTCATGGTCGAATTGCTGCAAAGAAACCACTACTAAAGGACACGAATAAGAGGAAGAAACACGAGCAATGGACATTAAACCAGTGGAAATCTGTCCTTTGATGGGGCTCATGAGTCCAAATTTTAGATTTTTGGTTCCAACCAGGTGAACAGATGATCTCCGCATGTGTGGTTCCCACCTTGCAGTGGTGTCAGTAAAAATACTTTTAACAACTACTTAAGTAGCTTTTTGAGTTATCTGTACTTTGCTATTTATATTTTTGCCAACTTTTACTTTTACTTCACTACATCCCTAAAGAAAATGATGTACTTTTTACTCCATACATTTTCCCTGACACCCAGAAGTACTCTTTACATTTTGACGGGAAAATGGTCCAATTCACACACTGATCAAGAGAACCTCCCTGGTCATCCCTACTGCCTCTGATTTGGCAGACTCACTGAAGACATATGCTTCATTTTTAAATTATGTCTGAGTGTTTAAATTATGTCTGAGTAATTTTCTATTAAATTATCTTTACTCAAGTATGACAAATTGACTACCTTTTCCACCACTGTCACCGTGAAGCATGGAGGAGGAGGTGTGGGGGTGCTTTGCTGGTGACACTATCTGTGATTTATTTAGAATTTAAGGCACACTTAACCAGCATGGCCGCTACAGCATTCTGCAGCGATACACCAGCCCATCTAGTTTGTGCTTAGTCCCACTATCATTTGTTTTTCAACAGGACAATGACCCAACACGCCTCCAGGCTGTGTAAGGACTGTTTTACCAATAACAAGAGTGATGGAGTGCTACATCAAATGACCTGGCCTCCACAATCATCCAAGCTCAACCAAATTGAGATGGTTTGGGATGAGTTGCACCGCAGAGTGAAGGAAAAGCAGCCAACAAGTGCTCAGCATATGTGTGAACTCCTTCAAGACTGTTGGAAAAGCATTCCAGGTGAAGCTGGTTGAGAGAATGCCAAGCGTGTGCAAAACTCTCGAGGCAAAGGGTGACTACATTGAAGAATCTCAAATATAAACAAATCAAAATATGTTTTAACACTTATTGTTGCTTACTTCATGATTCCATATGTGTTATTTCATAGTTTTGATGTCTTCACTATTATTCTACAATATAGAAAGAAATAGGAAAAACCCTTGAATGAGTAGGTGTGTTCAAACTTTTGACTGGTACTGTGTCTATAAACTCAGCATATAAAGAAATGTCTCCTCAAGGTCAACTGTGTTTATTTTCAAACAACGTAACATCTGTAAATACTTGTATGAACATAACACGATTCAACAACTGAGACATAAACTGAACAAGTTCCACAGACCTGTGACTAACAGAAATAGAATAATGTGTCCCTGAACAAAGGTGGGGTCAAAATCAACAGTAACAGTCAGTATATGGTGTGGCCACCAGCTGCATTAAGCACTGCAGCGTATCTCCACTTCATGGACTGCACCAGATTTGCCAGTTCTTGCTGTGAGATGTTACCCCACACTTCCACCAAGGCACCTGCCATTTCCCGGACATTTCTGGGGGGATTGGCCCTAGCCCTCACCCTCCGATCCAACAGGTCCCAGACGTGCTCAATGGGATTGAGATCCGGGCTCTTCGCTGGCCATGGCAGAGCAGTGACATTCCTGTCTTGCAGGAAATCACGCACAGAATGAGCAGTATGGCTGGTGACATTGTCATGCTGGAGGGTCATGTCAGGATGAGTCTGCAGGAAGGGTACCACGTGAGGGAGGAGGATGTCTTCCCTGTAACGCACAGCGTTGAGATTGCCTGCAATGACAAGCTCAGTCTGATGATGCTGTGACTTACCGCCCCAGACCATGATGGACCCTCCACCTCCAAATCGATCCCGCTCCAGAGTACAGGCCTCGGTGTAACGCTCATTCCTTCGGCGATAAACGCGAATCCGACCATCACCCCTCGTGAGACCTAACCCCGACTCGTCAGTGAAGAGCACTTTTTGCCAGCCCTGTCTGGTCCAGTGATGATGGATTTGTGCCCATAGGCGACGTTGTTGCTGGTGATGTCTGGTGAGGACCTGTCTTACAACAGGCCTACAAGCCCTCAGTCCAGCCTCTCTCAGCCTATTGCGGACTGTCTCAGCACTGATGGAGGGATTGTGCGTTCCTGGTGTAACTCGGTCAGTTGTTGTTGCCATCCTGTACATGTCCAGCAGGTGTGATGTTCGGATGTACCGATCCTGTGCAGATGTTGTTACACGTGGTCTGCCACTGCGAGGATGACCAGCTGTCCGTCCTGTAGCGCTGTCTTAGGCGTCTCCCAGCACAGACATTGAAATGTGTTGCCCTGGCCACATCTGCAGTCCTCATGCCTCCTTGCAGCATGCCTAAGACACGTTCACGCAGATGAGCAGGGACCCTGGGCATCTTTCTTTTTGTGTTTTTCAGAGTCAGTAGAAAGGCCTCTTTAGTGTCCTACTTTTCCATAACTGTGACCTTAATTGCCTACCGTCTGTAAGCTGTTAGTGTCTTAACGACCGTTCCACAGGTTCATGTTCATTAATCGATTATGGTTCATTAAACAAGCATGGGAAACAGTGTTTAAACCCTTTACAATGAAAATCTGTGAAGTTATTTGGAGTTTTATGAATTATCTTTGAAAGACAGTGTCCTGAAAAGGGGATCTCTCTCTCTCTCTCTCTCTCTCTCTCTCTCTCTCTCTCTCTCTCTCTCTCTCTCTCTCTCTCTCTCTCGCTCTCTCAGGTTTTTACACTATGCACTGTAGATGTCATAACCAGCCATAAAATAACTCAATATATGTCACGACAGGTCTAAATGTGTAATGACCATATTATGACAGGTTATGTCAACTGTTTTGACATGATTCTGTCCGCGTTACACCGTGTTCTGATGCTCGGTGTTAAGTAAAGTGTTACCATATGTATTTTATAACATAAGGAGGTGAGATTTCATCATCAGAGTTCGTTTTCATCTACTCTGGGCTGTGTGGGTAGACACCCTACAGGTCAGAATATTCACATGCTGCACTCCTCTGAGACTAAAGCAAGTCTATGGACGTGGTTGACATGTGATTCCCCAAGGCGGTATTTTGTAGCCATCTCAGAAAGGCTATTATATCACCCTTGCTTTATCAGGCCTACCCCAGCAGATTGTGGTTGAGTTTCAAGCTCTTGAGTTTAGATTACGTAGTGCATGTATCCTCCTGGAGTAGGGACTATCCTGATGGCCTCAGTTTGGGATTGTTTTCTGTCCCCGTTTTGTCCCCATGTGCGAAAGCCAGGGAAGATGTCTCCCTGTGTGGAAGCCAGTGGCCCTCCACCCTGGTGATATGTGACCACTTAAAATGATATCCTGTTGAGCTGTCCTCACAGGCTCAAGTGTGCTCTTCACGCGTGAGTGTGCTCTTAACCTCCTCCCCATCCCTCAGACAGCTCAGCACGCTGAGAGGGACAGAGAGGAATGAGGGCTGGTAGGCCCTCCTCCCCAATGCCAAAGAATGTCACTGCCAGTGCCTGCCGGTAGATTCACGTGTTGATTCAACTGTCTATGAAATTCGGGGACACCCATATGTATACACTGGGTGGGGGTGAATGTCTCAGAATTCAGAATGTCCATGGAGACCAGCAAAGTTTGACTAAACTGTAAGTTACCCTGTGTGCTACTTTTAGTTTTAAACATTTTGATTGTTGGAATACAGTTCACTATTTTACAGTAAGTTGCATATACCGGTAGGCCATTTGACATTTTATGATATGATAATATATCTGAATTTAAATGAATTACACTTAAAAGCAGCAAAACAGGGAAACACGTCACACAATTCTAATGCTGTGTTTACCCTGTTTTGTTGTCTCTGATTTGTGTGTTTGTTTGTTTTAGGTTTTTGAACTGCTGCAACTAAATGTCCCTGCAGTAGGACAATAAGGACAATCTAAATCTGTTCATGTTGCTGAATATGGTACCCCTACAAGTATTACTAAATACGGTGCCGTGTTGTTGGCTGGTAGAACATGTGAATATCACATTGAATCTTAAGATGGCTGTGACGAAGAGAATTCTGCATTTACTTGGCGCTTAATGAGTTCAGGGGATTTGCATACATTTTCGATCAATGAAGTGTGTATTTGTATGTGCCTACTTGGAATCCATAAATTGCAAAAAAGAGGCATTTGTGCCAATGGTTTGTTACACAAATATGTAGTGACTTTCAAACTTGACAAAGTTTCTCAGCTAATTCAAAACAAAATGCTAAAATACTCACTTAGCAGTGTATTAAGGACTTGCTCGAACAGTTGTCCGTGTTGGGGACTGAACCATTGTACTCCTAACGTCTTGTGATGAATGAAAATTGCTTGTTGTCATTAACCTCCATTTAAATGTAAATGTGGGTTTTGTCCGCGGTTACCTCTGGACTGCTGCAGCAGATAGCTTGTCATGGGTTCAGTTTCTTTTGTAGAACATGCAGTAGCCATTCTTTTGAAAAGTCTACATTGTTAACTTTACTTTGATTGCATTACAAGTAATAGTCCACCTACGTTATTACGTTGTTGATATGAACTAATCAATTCTATGGGATGCTCCGTGGTGTTTGGAAATGCTTTGTATGATGCGTTGTTGGCCATGACTTCATGCTGTTGGTATATGTGTCGCTCACTGATCACTTCACTGTGCTTTTTAGTCTACAATCTAGATGTGAAGGAGCCTCGAAGAACCTTTTGGGGTTCAAAAGATTGGCACTATGGGGGAACCTTTTCAGATTCTTAGAGGAACCCCTATGTAAATGTTCAAACTGGAACCTTTTTCTGATGGGAGGGGCTCAAATTAACATATTGTAGAGGCGGCAGCCTATCAGAAGATTGGAGGCGTGACTTTCAGATCGTTATTTTTGGCCATCCGTGAAAGTAAATGTCATTCCTGTTCATCATGTTTAGTTGGTACACTGCAAATATACATTTTCCTTGAATATTGAATATTATAGTAATAATTACATGTAGAAATAAAGTGGTAACTTTTCCAACATTGGGATTTGCATAGGTTTTGCACACCGCCCGGGCAACGCAGGAGTGGCTTCGTAAGAAGCATTTCAAGGTCCTGGAGTGGCCTAGCCAGTCTCCAGATCTCAACCCCATAGAAAATCTTTGAAGGGAGTTGAAAGTCTGTGTTGCCCAGCAACAGCCCCAAAACATCCCTGCTCTAGAGTAGATCTGCATGGAGGAATGGGCCAAAATACCAGCAACAGTGTGTGAAAACCTTGTGAAGACTTACAGAAAACGTTTGACCTCTGTCATTGCCAAGAAAGGGTATATAACAAAGTATTGAGATAAACTTTTGTTTTTGACCAAATACTTATTTTCCACCATAATTTGCAAATAAATTCATTAAAAATCCTACAATGTGATTTTCTGGATTTTTTTTCCTCGTTTTGTCTGTCATAGTTGAAGTGTACATATGATGAAAATTACAGGCCTCTCTCATCTTTTTAAGTGGGAGAACTTGCACAATTGGTGGCTGACTAAATACTTTTTTGCCCCACTGTACATCTCTATAAGCCTCATAGAAGCAAATAAAAAAATATACGTTCACAAAAAACTTTTCGTAATTAAAACTGGAGGCTACAGTCATAATATAATGGGCTTGATGGTCAATGTCTTATTATTCAATATTGATATTAAAATAGTTCTTGTATTTCATCTTCTTCTGAATCTGAGAGCGCAACAAATCCAACAGCAAAATAATTTCAAAGTGCTCTGCACGTACCAGCAAAAGATGTCTATGTTCTCTGGCAGAGGTAAATGGACTTGGTATTTCAGTTACTTACTTTATGGCTCAGGTAATGTAGCAGGATATGGCTAGTGGAGTCCAGATGTCTATGTTCTCTGGCAGAGGTAAATGGACTTGGTGGCTTCACAGTCACATGGTTACATGAAACCTAATATTGTAGTGACCCTTGACGCTGATAAGTACATTTACTGTGTGGCTCAGTCGGTAGAGCATGGCGCTTGCAACGCCAAGCGTCGTGGGTTCGATTCCCGCTGGGGCCACCCATATGTAAAAGTAGTGGCCCCAGCCGACTTGTAAGTCGCTTTGGACAAAAGCGTCTGCTAAATGGGATATATTATTATTATTATTATATTATTTACTGACTCCTCCTCCAAGGGAGCATGCTTTCTTGGAGTCGTTGGTAGCGTGCAGGTCTCAGGACTGCAACGTTAGGGTTCGATTCCACCCTTGGAAAGTTCACTCTCCCTCTTGTTTCATTACTATGACGTCAGAGGTAAAAGGACCGGCAGTTAAGAGGTGGCATCCCTGATAGCGAATGTTTGGGTGGCTTCACAGTCACATGGTTACATGAAACCTAATATTGTATCTTAAAAAGGAGGGAGTAGTGTCGTGATCCTGGCACTGGTAAGCAAGTATACTGACTTCCCCAAGTGACTTGGAGTAGATGGTAGCATGCCGCGT
Organism: Oncorhynchus masou masou; assembly: GCF_036934945.1. Lineage (NCBI taxonomy): Eukaryota > Metazoa > Chordata > Actinopteri > Salmoniformes > Salmonidae > Oncorhynchus > Oncorhynchus masou. Next base: position 54,303,852 of record NC_088222.1, read on the forward strand.
CAGTTTCCTGACCGCAATGTCGATGGCTTGAATCCACCCTGGGACAGGTCCTCCTGTTTTTTAAAAATTATTATTTGTAAAAAGAAAAATATATAGGTTTTATTGTCAAATACACCAGATGGGTGCAGTGAAATGTGTTGCTTTATAGAAGTGGCCACCAACCACTTTCACAGTCAAAATGCAAGCCAGGATTTACTGCTCAGATTTTTTTCTAATGTTTCTTAAAACATGTAACATTGACCTGATAAAAACAGTTCTATAGGAATGAGGTTTGTGTAGTCGGCCTAATACATTATCACAGCATACTGGCTACATGCCAGGCCTGAAAATACAGCTCTTCTCAGACCAAACTCAAGCTTTGATTAAAAAAAATACATCAGTTGGTGTAGCACTTGCAAGGCAAAGTTGAGCATAAATTGAAATAATATGCAAATAATTAGCTTTTTTATACTGAACAAAAATCTAAACGCAGCATGTAAAAAAAAATATATTTCTATGATTTTACTGAGTTACAGTTCATATAAGAAAATCTGTCAATTTTAAATAAATTCATTCGGACCTAATCTATGGATTTCACATGACTGGACAGGGGTGCAGCCATGGGTGAAGAGCCAGGCCCAGCCAATCAGAAATAGTTTTTTCCCCACAAAAGGGCTTTATTACAGACATAAATAGTACTCAGTTTCATCAGCTGTCTGGGGGCTCGTCTCAGACAATCCCACTGGTGAAGAAGTCAGATGTGGAGGTTCGGGTTCTGCAGTTGTGAGGTCTGCGGTTGTGAGGCTGGTTGGACGTACTGACAAATTCTCTAAAATCACATTGGAAGCGGCTTATGGTGGAGAAATTAACATTCAATCTTCTGGCAACAGCTCTGGTGGACATTGCTGCAGTCAGCCTTCCAATTGCATGCTCCCTAAAACTTGAGACATCTGTGGTATTGTTTTGTGTGACAAAACTGCAAATTTTAGTGGCCTTCTATTTTCCTCAGCACAAGGTGCACCTGTGTAATGATCATGTTGATTAATCAGCTACTTGATATGTCACACCAGTTAGGTGGATGGATTATCTTAGAGAAGGAGAAATGCTCACTCACATGGATGTAAACAAATTTGTGCACAAATATTTTTGTGGATATGGAAAATTTCTGGTATCTTTTATTTCAGCTCATGAAACATGGGACCAACGCTTTACATGTTACATTTATATTTTTGTTCAGTATATTTTACTGGACTGATGGTACCTGCATCTGATGGTCATGGTACTTTCAAGACAACTAAGAACTCGGGGGGGAAAACCAAGTTAAAATCATGACGTCAGTGATCTTTAGGCCGGAAAGTCGGAGCTTTAGGAAGAAGCCCATGTTTCTGACTTGGAATTCCGACTTGGATGACCGACCGTTCACAACAATTTTTCCCAGTCGGATCTAGTTTTTTTCATAGTTCCCTGTTGTCTTGAACGCAGCATTAGTTTCAGCAGAGGGAGGAAGAGTACAGCAGAGGGTCTGCCTCTCACGCTCCCTCCTCTCGCCTTACTTTCCTCCAGTTTATGGGGGGTGATTCATGCCAGAATTAAGCTACTGAAACCTCTCACCAAGACACCTAATGTCTTCCTAGTGCCATACAATTCCTCAATTAATTAACATGGGCTGTCAATGGACACAAGTTTTTTTCAAAGGCATCAAACTGATGCCACGTTCACGACACGTACACGTCATGTCAGTTTGCTTGTAAGTTTATTATGAAATATTTCACCATGAATGCCTTAAATCTGCGTGCACGCGACACTTACGCTCCACGTGTTAGAGATCTCACCATGAACGCCTTAAATCTGCGTGCACGCGACACTTACGCTCCACGTGTTAGAGATCTCACCAAGAACGCCTTAAATCTGCGTGCACGCGACACTTACGCTCCACGTGTTAGAGATCTCACCATGAACGCCTTAAATCTGCGTGCACGCGACACTTACGCTCCACGTGTTAGAGATCTCACCAAGAACGCCTTAAATCTGCATGCACGCGACACTTACCGCCACGTGTTAGAGATCTCACCCATGAACGCCTTAAATCTGTGTGCACGTGACACTTACGAGCCAGGTGTTAGAGATCTCACCATGAACGAATTACGAACATCTACATGTACATGACTTTCAGTGTTGACAGTGCTGAATATTTTTTTTGTTTGACAGTCTCTCTCTGGCCATAATTTTTTAAAAGTTTTATGAAATCTTATGTAGGCTAGTACCAAACTTTGCTGGTAGCTGTATGCACGGTGATTTGAGCTCTCCGATTGGCCAGCAAAGTAGGCACACTCGATTTAGCCACAGCACTCCAGGTCTGCCTTGTCGGTGGAGTTTGTCTCTAAAGACAAATGAAAAGGTTCAAAATGGGAACACTTTGCCTACCTGGTGCACAGGGCTTCTGAATGAAGTGCACCTACCGGCAACAGTGCAACACAAATACATTTAAGTGCAAACCTATATTGTTGGCTTTTCTACAGAAATGTTTGGTGAATGACTAGGAATGCATTGAAGATTGCAATTGATGGTGCCCCCAGAGAAAATGTATGCTAAAGGCCTTGCTCAAGGGCACATTGACAGATGTTTCACCTTGTCGGCTCAGATGTTTGAACCAGTGACTTTTCGGTTTCTATCCCAAATCTCTAACCACTAGGCTACCTGCTGCCCGTTTGATGGTGAAAGGGTTATTTATGACTCAGTCGTCTTGAAGTCTTATTATTTTTTGATACAAAATAAAAAAAACTTTTGTGTAATTAATTAATTAATATTTTCTCCCATATGTGACAAAATGAAGCAGAAAATGCATCCAGTGTCCTGACATCTGATCGTACTGTGCCAAAGAAAGAGGACACTTCATGCATGGCTGCATGCCAGCCTACTGTCTCTGAGCAGTGCTAAAGCTGTTCTATTTCCAGGATCCGCCACTCAAGTGAATCCTGCTATAGCCTTCTGGCAAAGTGAGTGTCTTAAGCTGAAGCTGCTATAACAACAAAGATACACATACGTGCAAGACATCAACCTCTACTCTTGGATTAAATTACACACAAGACTGGAGGGGAATTACTTCAAGTTGTGTTGTTTGTAGATAAACATGGTGTTTGCCAATCAGTGTTAAACTAGAGTGTTTTGTATCAAACTTTTTCAAAGTAGGACATTTGGGGTTTGAATGAGGTATCCTCCTGGGTGGAATTTGTTCAAAAAGATTAGCTTTGAATAGCTTTATTTCTATGTATTGCAGTGAATGTCACCTCTTGGCTGTGGAGACCTAGTCTGGTTACCATTCTCTTGAGCTAACCTTCCACTGCTAGCCACTTCATGCCATTGCCAAAGAGACGGGCCTTTTTGCGGACTATACTGCTACAAGTAGTGAATGGAGTTAGAGTATACTAATTTTATACTAAAATTGTTAAATGTCTTACCTGTGATTAAATGTTTTCCACACACATTCACTACATGACCAAAAGTATGTGGACACCTGCCCATTGAACATCTCATTCCAAAATCATGGGCATTAATATGGAGTTGGTCCCCCTTTGCTGCAATAACAGCCTCCACTCTTCTGGGAAGGCTGTCCACAAGATGTTGGAACATTGCTGTGGGGACTTACTTCCATTCAGCCACAAGCGCATTAGTGAGGTTGCGCAATTAGGCCTGGCTCGCATTTGGTGTTCTAATTTATCCCAAAGGTGTTCAATGGGGTTGAGGTCAGGGCTCTGTGCAAGCCAGGCAAGTTCTTCCACACCAATCTCGACAAACCATTTCCGTATGGACTTCGCTTTGTGCACAGGTGCATTGTCATGCGGAAACTGGAAAGGGTCTTCCCCAAACTGTTGTCACAAAGTTGGAAGCATAGATTTGTCTAGAATGTCATTGTATGCTGTAGCATTAAGATTTCCCTTCACTGGAACTAAGAGGCCTAGCCCGAACCATGAAAAACAGCCCCAGACCGATATTCTTCCTCCACCAAACGTTACAGTTGGCACAAGCATTGTCCTGTCATCTTGTGCAGGTAGCTTTCTCCTGGCTTCTACCAAACCCAGATTCGTCCCCCGGACTGCCAGATGGTGACGTGTCATCACTCCAGAGAACTAATTTCCACTGCTCCAGAGTCCAATGGCGGCGAGCTTTATATCACTCCAGCCAGCGCTTGGCATTGTGCATGGTGATTTTAGGCCTGTGTGTGGCTACACGGTCATGGAAACCCATTTCATGAATCTCCCGACAAACAGTTCTTGTGCTGACGTTGCTTTCAGAGGCAGTTTAGAACTCCGCAGTGAGTGTTGCAACCGAGGACAGACGATTTTTAAACTCTACGTGCTTCAGCACTCGGCCATCCCGTTCTGTGAGTTTGTGTGGCCAACCACTTCACGACTGAGCCGTTGTTGCTACCAGACATTTCCACTTCACAATAACAGCTCTAACAGTTGACTGGGGCAGCTCTAGCGGAGCAGAAATTTGACAAACTGACTCATTGGAAAAGTGGCATCCTATGACAGTGCCACGTTGAAAGTCACTGAGCTCTTCAGTAAGGCCATTATATTGCCAGTGTTTGTCTATAGAGATTGCATGGCTGTGTGCTCGATTTTATACACCTGTCAGCAACTGGTGTGGCTGAAATAGCCAAATCCACTAATTTGAAGTGGTGTCCACATACTTTTGTACATACAGTACCAGTCAAAGCTTAGGACACAGCTGCCCATTCAAGGGTTTTTCTACATTGTAGAATAAAAGTGAAGACATAAACTATAAAATAACACATATGGAATCATGTAGTAACCCAAAAAGTGTAAAACAAATCAAAATACACTACCATTCAAAGGTTTGGGGTCACTTAGAAATGTCCTTGTTTTTGAAATAAAGGCTAATTATTTTGTCCATTAAATATACACGGTAGTGTATATATTAGATTATTCAAAGTAACCACCCTTTGCCATGACAGCTTTGCACACTCTTGGCATTCTCTCAAACAGCTTCACCTGGAATGCTTTTCCAACAGTCTTGAAGGAGTCCCACATATGCTGAGCACATGTTGGCTGCTTTTCTTTCACTCTACAGTCCAACTTATCCCAAACCATCTCAATTGGGTTGAGGTCAGGGGATTGTGGAGAATAGGTAATCTGATGCAGCACTCCATCACTCTCCTTTTTGGTCAAATAACTATTACACAGCCTGGAGGTGTGTTGGGTCATTATCTTGTTGAAAACAAAATGATAATCCCATTAAGCGCAAACCAGATGAGATGGTGTATTGCTGCAGAATGCTGTGGTAGCCATACTGGTTAAGTGTGTCTTGAATTCTAAATAAATCACTGACGGTGTCACCAGTAAACCACTATCACACCTCCTCCTCCATGCTTCACGATGGGAACCACACGAGGAGATCATCAATTCACCTACTCTGTGTCTCACAAAGACACGACGGTTGGAACCAAAAATCTCAAAGGACAGATTTCTACCGGTCTAATTTCCATTGCACGTGTTTCTTGGCCCAAGCAAGTATTTTATTTTTATTGGTGTCATTTGGGCTGCAATCTGAGGCACAGTTAACTCTAATGAACTTATCCACTGCAGCAGAGGTAACTCTGGGTTTTTCTTTCCTTTGACGGCCCTCATGAGAGCCAGTTTCATCATAGCGCGTGATGGTTTTTGCGACTGCGCTTGAATAAACGTTCAAAGTTCTTGAAATGTTCCTCCTTGACTGACCTTCATGTCTTAAAGTAATGATGGACTGTCATTTCTCTTTGCTTATTTGAGCTGTTCTTGCCATAATATGAACTTGGTATTTTACCAAATAGGGCTGTCTTCTGTATACCACCCCTACCTTGTCACAACACAACTGATTGGCTCAAATGCATTAAGAAGGAAATAAATTCCCCAAATTCCCCTTTAACAAGGCATACCTGTTTACTCTTGTGTCTACTATATAGTTTTTATATCTTCACTATTATTCTAAAATGTAGAAAATATATATATTTTTAAATCCATGAATGTGTAGGTGTCCAAACTTTTGACTGGAACTGTATAGTGTAGCTTTGTGTCGTCTACTTGGACACGGGGTCCCCACTCTCCCAAGCTGAATAGCCTGAAGCCACAGGGTTCTTTTCGCAGGCTCTATTGACATACGTGGGACCGTAGGTCAGGATTTTTGTCATTACAAAGTTGCTTATTTTACAATGGGGATCAATAGCAGAGAATGTTTTTGTTTCCCCCAATTTCTGGATGTGGTCGAGGGGGTTTCCTTCTTATGACATGAATACTGACTCGGAGTATCTTCAAATATGAACATTCTATCATTAATGAGCTCCAGGAGAACAGAGGATTTGATCCTGATTCGATAACCCTCACAGCTATCCTTCAATCACAACGATTATGCAAATATTGGAACACTCACTTTTTTCTCCCCTCTTAACTCGTTGGTTTTCGATGGCTGAACAACGATTTTTTTGTTAGTCGAGATGAAACCAATCTGTCGAAAGTTGATAGCTCACAACTAAATTCTCAAACTAAATACATACCCCAATTCCATCCACAAAACTTTGCAGCTTTGATTTTAAGCTTCAAAATACAACTTGCCTAGTTAACAGCTTAAATGTTTGTTTTTTACTTTGTTATAATTGTAATTCTATTTTCAAGGCTCCAAACAAAATATGAATGTTATTTTCCACATCCAATGAGCAACTCCGCCGTGAATCCAGCTGCATGTTGTAAGGTCCTGGGTGTCGTGAGGGTGAAATCAGGCGCAGGAAAGCAGAGTTCAATAAAGTGCTTCTTTAATGCACACACGGTGAACTACGGTCAACCCACTTACGGGTGCTCAAACCAAATGCCCCAGACACAGGGACACGAAAACAGTCTAAGCACTAAATACACGAACATGTACATCTAATGCAAGCATTTCGCTACAGTCGCATTAACATCTGCTAACCATGTGTATGTGACAACTAAAATTTGATATATATTTTTTTTAATGCAAACACTAGGGTTACAATAATCAATTCCGCACAAAGAACCAGGCGGGCCGGCTGACTAATAAAGCCTCACTAATTATAACCAACTCAAAACAGGTGTACTCAATAAACACATAAGAAGGGGGAGAAAATAATCAGTGGCAGCTAGTAGGCCGGCGACGAGCCCCGAGCGAACCGGAAGGGGAGCCACCTTCGGTCAGAGTCGTGACACATGTTGAAAATTGAGATTGCCTCAAGGCCAGTCTCTTTGACAAGGAGGGGATTTTGGGCTAAAGACCCACTTCAAAGGCAATGTTTTATGCAAGTGAGTAAGTAGCCTTCTCTGTCTAGGTATGTACAGATTGAAAGTCTGTTCAATTCCTATTGCCTACAATACAATGCACAGTTAATACGTTATGCAAAACTGGTTCATCAAGTATTTTGGCGTAACACTTTATAATAACTTCATTTAAGACATGAATGATTTGCTGAACATTTTGTAAATCATTATTACTACATTTTGGTAACCAAATAATTGGAAAGTTAGTTAGCATAATGAATAATTAAATGATAAAATAATGAAATAAATTAGTTTCGTAACTGCATTTTCACCGTATAATTGAGACTTAATGAAAAACGGCTTTGACCAAGCTTCTTCAGCGCACACCAGACTGCTGGTGGCACCAGCTGTTCAAATGGGTCTAGCTTGGACTCCTTGTCAAAGATATTGTCAACTGCTCGATCAAGAAGCATCTAGTACCTAGCATCTATCAGCTGCCATTCTTCACTAAGGATAAGGACTGGGCGAAGAGCTGAACATCTATTTAGTGCTTACAGCTATTTGCTTTTTGTTTTGTTTGTGGTTTCTTCACCTTGAGAACCTGCCTAGCACTGATACAACCCTATAGAATAATGTTGTTTGTACTTTAAAAATCAGTTTAGTAGCATTCAGTAAGAGTGAATTCCCGACATATGCAATGCAAATATGCAGAGCAAGTTAACTGCATTGTACTACTACAGAGTTTGCTATTACTCAGCTTCTTTCTCTTAAAATGTTTCCCAGATATACCTGACAAGGGCATTTGGCGATATGTCAATGATGTTCTCCTGCTATGGCATCTAATATCAGTACCAGTGATTTAATTTCACAAATTGCCCCCATTTATTTTGACCAATAAGGCTGTGATCGTCGGTTTAATCCAAGACCTCTATTTGCATGTACATTTGAAACGCAGTATGTTGACCTGCAGTAAATGAACGTCTGCTGACTTACACCGGAATTAGCAAAAGGCATGTCATGTGGCTGTTTTCATCCATATTTCCTCTCAAGAGACATTTCTAAGTATTGTATATGATCAAATGTGTATCCTTCATGTGTTTCACAGATATCCAGGAGCTCTATGAGGTGATGCTATTGAACACCCAAAAGAGCTGCGAGCAGAAGCTGGAAGAGATCAACCACATAGCTGACAAGTGGGAACAAACAGGCACGGGCTTCCCCACCACGGTGCTACAACATTCCTGCCCAACAGAGGTGAGCCTGATGGGACCTCAGAGTAGTGGGCATAGAAATATAATGAATCCTGCCAGTCCACCCAATAAGGAATAATTGACTTGAATAGGAAGGCCGTTTCTTCTCCTTGTAGTTCTGTGGCAGTGGTCCTATTTTACCAAAGAGGAAGCTAGATGACTTTAAAAAAAACACTATGATATATCAGAATAAGATAAGTTTTTCTGTATCATAGTTTAAGCAGTAGCGGTGTGTGGTTAAATTCACTTGAGAAGCCAAGCCGGGGGGAAAAAAGCCACATTACAACGTATGTGTTGTGATGTTGGCTCTATAACCTGTTAGTTCATATGCCACTGGGATATACTGTATAGGCCTAAGGCCGAGACTAGAAGAAGACAACAGTAACACAGTGGCATAATGTTTGTTTCATCATAAAACCGGGAAGCAACATCTGTCCAGTGACGTCCACAAAGAATAGTGCATGTAACAAACAGTTACATGACCTAGATCAGTGGTTCCCAAACCACTGAGGACTGCAGGGTAGCCTAGTGGTAGCGTAGTGGTTAGAGCGTTGGACTAGTAACCAGAAGGTTGCAAGTTCAAACCCATGAGCGGACAAGGTACAAATCTGTCATTCTGCCCCTGAACAGGCAGTTAGCTCTCTCCCCTCTTCTAAGACACTGTCTTCAAGCTGTTCCTTGGCTGTCATTGAAAATAAGAATTTGTTCTTAACTGACTTGCCTGGTAAAATAAAAATATATATTTTTTATAGTACCCCTTCAAAACATTCAACCTCCAGCTGCGTACCCCCTCTAGCAACAGGGTCAGTGCACTCTCAAATGTTGATTTGTTGCCATCATTGAAGCACTTTACGATACATTTATTAAACATAAGAATGAGTGAGTTTTTTGTCACAACCCAGCTCGTGGGAAGTGACAAAGAGCTCTTATAGGACCAGGGCACAAATAATAATATAATAATAATAATCAATAATTTTCCTCTTTATTTAACCATCTTACATATAAAACCTTATTTGTTTATCAAAAATTGTGAATAACTCGTCTAATCAAAGTAAGATTAATATGATGTGGTTGTCCATGGTACTGATTTCTCTGTGTAAGTAAAAAAAGCCATTGCCATCCTCGTCTTTCATGTTGCTGAAACAGTCTATGACAACATTTTCTTGAACTCACTGAAGTCAAGTTTTCACAGTTCTGAGTTAAGTTGTTTTGAGCGCGGCACAATTCATGCTTCATTGACAGCATGGCCAATGTTAAATGTTTAGAATTTTAAACTTGGAAAAGAGCCCCTTAATCCCCAATTTGGGACACACAGCCACTCCACTAAATAGCATGTTAGTGATTGCTTCGTTAACCACTGTCACTGATTCCTTCCAAACCACTCATTGTTGAATTTGCGATTTACAACTTGGCTGAATATGACAGGCTGAACAATTGAATAGGTCAACTATTCTACTATGACAGTGGTCACCAACCTTTTCTGAGCCTAAATCACTTTCTGAGTCAAAATGCAGGCCACTCGGATTTTATTTTTTTAACTTAAAAAACATAATCCTTGGCAACATGAACCTATTAAAAACACATATTTGTGCAGTAGGCTATAGGCCCAATACATTATCACTGAATATTGGATATGCTTGAATTTCCCTGCCAATCTCAGACTATTCAAAAGTGTATATTTCAAAACTTGAGGTACATGATCACACTTGTAATATATCATAATTTGTTGTATTACATGTGAGGCACAGCTGAGTGGGTACATTTAAATCATTTGCTTTCTTTATTTTACTAGACTGATGGTGCCTGCATCTGATGGCCAGTCTCAGTGGAGGAAGGGCATCAGAGGGTCTGCATCTCGCAGTCGGACCGTCCCTCAGCTCTCTCCCCTCTTCTAAGACACCGTCTTCGAGCTGTTGGCGAAACTCGAGTCACATTTCTGCCTCATGCACAAATTCATGTTGTTACTAGGGCTGTTGCGGTGACCATATTATGGTCACGAGTCATGAAGGCAGTCAATTTCCACATGACTCTTTAGTCACGGTAATTTGGCTTCTCAAAGCCAAGCTTCTCAAAGCCAAACTTGATAACTGCTTGGTACTCAGCAGTATTGTTCCACAAATCACTCTGACATCAATGCAAATGTATTCGAAAATCTAATGAAACACTTCACGAAAATCCATGAGCTCATGTTGCGCAACATTTCTATAGGCTATGCGATTGCGGGAGAAAACGGAGTGATGGCTGCTAATAAAAAGAGGAGGATCCCATCAGCTTTCGAAAGGGAAAGGGGGTTACCTAGTCAGTTGTACAACTGAATGCATTCAACTGAAACTATGTCTTCTGCATTTTCCCAACCCCTCTGAATCAGAGAGGTGCGGGGGGCTGCCATTATTGACATCCACGTCTTCGGCGCCCGGGGAACGGTGGGTTAACTGCCAGTGCCATGCCACTGGGAAGGCATTTTCCCAACCCCTCTGAATCAGAGAGGTGCGGGGGGCTGCCATAATCGACATCCACGTCTTCGGCGCCCGGAGAACAAGGCTGACTATATTTATTTCTCAACTTTCCTAATATTTTAGCACATTGCTTATATTTACAACAGGAGTATGACCTACCTGGCTGGTATGAAAATGAACCACGGGGAAAAGCGTTGTCCATTCACTATTTATCTGCTAAGATTAGTTATATTTTTTCCCGCTGCCCCTGTTTTGATGCAGGTGCATGATAATGGTCCATTCTAAATCAAAACAAAATGTCACAACTATATGTAAAGACGAGATTAAATCAAGAATAGTCTGATGGGTGACACTATTAGCCTATCACTTGTAAATTAGATATTATCACTTGTGAATGATGCCCAGCATAAGAAAATGCCTTTTTGTGTGTGACTTGTTTGAATCATAATCGCATACCTCATTTTGTCTAGCCCATAGGCCTATATGTTTTGTAAGGTTTGTATCACAACTAAAGTGGCCAAATAACTTCTTAAAATGAAGCCCATTAATCCACTTTACAAGGGGTATAGAGCCTAACTGGCATATATACACAGCTCGTGAGTTTCAAGTTTGAGAAGATAATTGTCCCATATGAATGCACCTTTATAATAAAAGCATTACATGCATAATTGCATTTGCAGTCACTTTTGATAATGATGTTTTCCCTCTAATGGAACATTTGCGCTTATAGCCTACTGCCTTGTGCGTATTGCTGCGCTTATAATGTAAAGAAAAGGTCTAATAGTTTAGCAACGTGAAATTCGAGGCATTATCAAGTGCTTGTCAAATTGTGAATGAGAGACTATTGGAGTGTGTACAGCCTGTGCAAAAAACAGCAGAGCTCAATGCTTTCAAGCATTATCGTTAGTCTCATCATGCAGCCTTACAATGTATTAAAAATCAAAACGTATAGCCCAACGTTTGTAGAACAAATATAGTTACATTAATAACTCTAAATTAAGCATATATGTAGACCTATTTCTTTGTTAACCACCAGAATAGCCGCATGTGCGCACTCCCTCAAATCATTTGGAGAAAATATTTCTATTCTATTCAGCGTTGTTCAATTGTATTCTTCATACTGTAAAATAATATAAAATAGTACCATGGAATTATAAGGATATCTTGTCTGCTAAATGAACTAGTGTAGCCCACAGCCATTTGGCATAGCCACATCAGGACAACTCAGAGTATCAGAGTAAGCTCTTCTTTTCTTCTGAAATAGACTACATTTTCTTCATATCATGCTTCTTTAGACATGTCTAAAATAAATAATGGATTTATTGTGAAGGTGTAGGCTATATTACATGGATTTATTATTAGAGACTTTAAAAAAAATGGCTTGTATAGGCTATGTGTGGAAGCCAGGAGATGCTAAATGTGTTTGTTAATTAACGGTCAATTCCAGTGAGTTACTTGCTTGACAATCACCAGCTGACTAAATGTTGTGACTGCCACAGCCCTAGTTGTTACTCCCAGGGTTGGGGAATAACGGATTACATGTAATATACATGTATATTTTAGATTTGATTTACATGTAATCCATTACATTACCAGCAAAAATATTGTAATCAGATACTTTTGGAAAACTACTTTGAGGATTACTTTTAAATTCTGAAAGGATGTTTGCAAAAAAAATCTGACACTTTTTTGTTTTCTCAATGACATTTAAATCTCCATTGAAAAAAGGCAGAAGTTTAAGTTTGTTCCACCTGAGCGAGTCTGACCACAAGTCAGAGACCACTATGATGACACACCAAATGTGTTTGATGGATCACAGGAAAAGAGCAGGAATAGGCTTATAGGCTACAGTCCAAGCTATGTCTTCCAATGGTGCGACTGCTGTTGGCATCCAAAGATAATCCAACTTGAATAAACGCTTGGAGGTAAGGATGACAGCAGTGGTGTCGTCTATGGCGATACGGATATCACTTATCAGCATAGCACATTGATGTGAATCACACTGCTGCTCTCTCATTTAGCTCTTTGCGTCTTACGAATTGTTGTTGTTGTGCATGGCTGTTCACAAATCTAAATGTGTTTTTGAACCCAATAATGGATGAATTCAGGAAGTTTAAGCTGCCTACCAATCATTGTTTTTGAAACCAGTGGACAGCCAGTGAAAAATGCGCTCTTGCAATAGCTGCATAGTGCAGATCCCAACCTATTGAATAAAAGTGGGGCTTTTATTGCTCAATCTAATTCATGCTGATTTAAAAAATATAAATCCATAGGCTTAATGGACACATGCTCAAACTCGCACACTTTTGATAGACTTAAAGGGGCAATCTGTAGTTGCTACTTCTATTTTTGTACTTGTAAATTATAAATACAGTACCAGTCAAAAGTTTAAACAAATTTGCTCATTCCAGGGTTTTTCTTTATTTTGTACTATTTTCTACATTGTGGAATAATAGTGAATACTTTAAAACTATGAAATAACACACATGGAATCATGTAGTAACCAAAAAAGTGTTAAACAAATCAAAATATATTTTAGATTTGAGATTCTTCAAAGTAGCCACCTTTTGCCTTGATGACAGCTTTGCACACTCTTGGCATTCTCTTAACCAGCTTCACAAGGTAGTCACCTGGAATACATTTAAATTAACAGGTGTGCCTTGTTAAAAGTTAATTGGTGGAATTTATTTCCTTAATGCGTTTGAGCCAATTAGTTGTGTTGTGACAAAATGATAAACAGTTAAGTATCCAAACTTAGAACATTTAATTACATCATGATATATTCTAATTAATTCCAAGGCAATAACGAACAAATGGTAAATTAATACAAAGTCATTGTTGAAAGACGGTAGGGATATCCTGTGGCGGGCTGGGCGCAGTGCGCGCTAATCAAGGTTGCTAGGTGCACTGTGTTTCCTCCGACACATTGGTGCGGCTGGCTTCCGGGTTGGATGCGCGCTGTGTTAAGAAGCACCCCTTGGTTGGGTTGTGTATCGGAAGACGCATGACTTTCATCCTTCGTCTCTCCCGAGCCCGTACGGGAGTTGTAGCGATGAGACAAGATAGTAGCTACTAAAAACAATTGGATGCCACGAAATTGGGGAGAATTTTTTAAAGTATATTTTAGCAACTACATTTACTTATGATAATTTTTCTCAAGTAGTATTTTACTGGGTGACTATAACTTGAGTCATTTTATTTCAAGGTATCGTTACTTTTACTCAAGTATGAGAATTGAGAACTTTTTCCACCACTCTATATACCTGTTTCTATTGAGGTGGCTGTCCTGACTCCTAAACTTCATGTTTCAAAATAAAGCAATTTATGATTTTTGTAATGTTTTCAACATTATTATTTCAATAGAACATCTTGAGTTGTTCTATTATTAAATAGAAAGATACTGATCTAATTAGTATTTTATTTTTAAACTTAAAAAAAAGGATGCTGTCCCACCTTTGGATGTCACCACTGAAGCACACACTGTCCAATGTATGTCTTAAGCCACACCCCTACAAATATCACCAGGGCTGCCTTGTGTACGTTTTTACATTATGGAACGTTCAATTAGTAACAATGGTGGCAGCGAAGAAGGCTGATGTTTTACGTGTCCCCAATTGATTGTGTTTTTTTTGTTTGTGTTTTTTAAAACTTATTTTGTACATAATGTTGATGCTACCATCTCGTATGACCAAAAATAAGTTCTGGACATCAGGATTACTCAACACGGACTGGCAGAATCCTTTTTTTCCTTTCTCGAGTCTGACAGACCCGACACGAATGATATACTGCTTTCTGGGGAACAGGCCCAGATCCCCATGATTTGCTTGAAGAGGAGGCGGAGAAAAAGGGCCCAGAGGGCGGGCTGCCTTCTGAGAATTCGTAGATGATCGAATAAACTCCCACTTCCTTCCATTCTGCTAGCAAACGTGCTATCTTTGGAGAATAAAATAACATTTGATTTGAATGAAATAGATGACCTACGCGGAAGATTAAACTACCAATGGGACATTCAAAACTGTAATATCTTATGCGTCACGGAGTCGTGGCTGAACGACGACACTATCAACATACAGCTGGCTGGTTATACGATGTACTGGCAGGATAGAACAGTGGCGTCTGGTAAGACAGGGGGTGGCAGACTATGTATTTTTGTAAATAACAGCTGGTGCACGATATCTAAGGAAGTCTCGAGCTATTGCTCGCCTGAGGTAGAGTATCTCATGATAAGATGCATACCACACTATCTACCTAGAGTTTTCATCTGTATTTTTCAAATCTGTTTACATACCTCCACAGTCAGAGGCTGGCACTAAGACAGCATTGAATGAGCTCTATTACGCCATAAGCAAACAAAAACGCTGACCCAGAGGCGCCGCTCCTAGTAGCCTGGGACTTTAATGCAGGGAAGCTTAAATCCATCTTACCTCATTTCTATCAGCATGTTAAATGTGCAACCAGAGGGGAAAAAACTACCACCTTTACTCCACATACAGAGACGTGTACAAAGCTCTCCTTCGCCCCCCATTTGGCAAATATGACCATAATTCTATCCTCCTGATTCCTGCTTACAAGCAAAAATTAAAGCAGGAAGCACCAGTGACTAGATCAATAAAAAAAGTGGTCAGATGAAGCAGATGCTAAGCTACAGGACTGTTTTGCTAGCACAGACTAGAAAATGTTCCGGGATTCCTCCGACATTGAAGAGTACACCACATAAGTCATTAGCTTCATCAATAATTGCATCAATGACGTAGTCCCCACAGTGACAGTACGTACATACCCCAACCAGAAGCCATGGATTACAGGCAACATTCGCATTAAGCTAAAGGCCAAAGCTGCTGCTTTCAAGGAGCGGGACTCTAACCTGGAAGCTTATAAGAAATCCCACTATGCCCCCTGACAAACCATCAAACACGCAAAGCGTCAATAAGGACGAATCGTACTACACCGGCTCTGAAGCTCATCAGATATATGGCAGGGCTTCCCTTACAGAATACAAAGCAGCCGAGAGCTGTCCAGTGACACAGACCTACCAGACGAGAGCTTCAAGTTCCTTGGAGTCCACATCACCAATAAACTGGTCCAAGCACACCAAGACAGTCTTGAAGAGGGCACAACAAAACCTATTCCCCCTCAGGAGACTGAAAAGATTTGGCATGGGTCCTCACATCCCCAAAAGGTTCTACAGCTGGATCATCAAGAGCATCCTGACTTGTTGCGTCACTGCCTGGTATGGCAACTGCTCAGCCTCTGACCACAAGGCACTACAGAGGGTAGTGCGAATGGCCCAGTACATCACTGGTTCCAAGCTTCCTGTCATCCAGGACCTCTATACCAGGGGGTGTCAGAGGAAGGCCCTAAAAGTTATCAAAGACTCCAGCCACCCTAGTCATAAACTATTCACTCTGCTACCGCACGGCAAGCGGTACCGGAGCATCAAGTCTAGGTCCAAGAGGCTTCTAAACAGCTTCTACCCCCAAGCCATACGACTCCTGAACATCTAATCAAATGGCATTCCAGAGTATTTGCCCCCCTCCCCCTCTTTTACACCGCTGCTACTCTCTGTTATCATCTGTGCATAGTCACTTTAATAACTCTACTTACATGTACATATTACCTCAACTAACCGGTGCCACAACACATTGACCCTGTACCGGTACCCCCCTGTATATAGTCTCGCTATTGTTACTTTACTGCTGCTCTTTATTTACTTGTTACTTTTATTTCTTATTCTTACCCATATTTTTTTTAACTGCATTGTTGGTTAAGGGCTCGTAAGTAATAATTTCAGTGTAAGGTCTACACCTGTTGTATTTGGCGCATGTGACTAATACAATTTTATTTGATTTGAACGGAAATGGTGCTGTACTGAACAACCATTTGAAAAAACTGGGAGTTGTTGGGGAATGCTGTCAGCATGGCCACTGCCCTTTTTTAAATACGTCATTCATTGCTTAATGCCACATCTCGCCGCACCCACTAAACGGATGCAAATGCACCTCACGTCTGTTCAAGAATGTACAACGTTTTGGGGAAATGTGTCGTTCAGTACAAACCGTTCCGCAAATGTTCAAAATAGAGCTCTGTGGCCACTCACACCATTGGTGGGTTTGGTGTCAAAATGAGAATGTCTACCTCTCTCTTGCAACATTAGTGGCCTTTCTCTCTCAAAGGCCAATTAGCTAGTGCTACACAGTCCAGCACTCTGTTGCCGACGCCGCTCTGTTGCTCTCCTGTTATTTCCTTGTTTGGAAAAGCTTCAGAAAAGAATAGCATGAAAGCCTGTCTTTGTCATTTTGTGTGATGGGGCCAGGCCTGTGACATTATAATTAAAATCAATGACTGGAGAAGTGCTGAAGTGACTGAACTGCTGAAGGGGTGAGTGTTATAAATGCTAGCAAGAGTTTCCACAATGAGTCAGACTTCTTTTAATGAGTCCTCCAATTGGAGCTGGAGGTAGATCATTTCTAGATCATTTTATCTTTTTTACCTGAATACTCTTGAGTACTGAGGCATACCCTGCAGTCCTGAATGAACACTCATTTGAGAAATGCAATCTTTTGGAATAATTGTGCCGCTGCTACTTCAATACTGTAAAGGCAAGTTTAAGCCATGCAGGGGATCTTGCCTGTGATGGGATCTTTAAGAATTGACAAATTAGGAAGCGATTGTCACTCCTGTACATCAGTGTTCTTAATTTAGAAGAAAGATGCCAGATTGGTGCACATTCAAACAAATCTGATCTAACAAAGTGGATATTTGCCAAATCCGGGGTTGACATCCATACAAGCATAGAGATGGTCACCTGGAATGCATTTCAATTAACAGGTGTGACTGGTTAAAAGTTAATTTGTGGAACTGCTTTCTTTCTTAATGTGTTTGAGCCAATCAGTTGTTGTGACAGAAGAAGAACAGCTCAAATAAGCAGAGATAAACGACAGTCCATTATTACTTTAAGACATGATGGTCAGTCAATCTGGTAAATGTCAAGAACTTTGGAAGTTTCTTCAAGTGCATTTGCAAAAACCATCAAGCGTTATGATGAAACTGGCTCTCACCAGGACCGCCACAGGAAAGGAAGACCCAGAGTTACCTCTGCTGCAGAGGATAAGTTCATTAGAGTTAACTGCACCTCAGATTGCAGCCCTAATAAATGCTTCACACAGTTCAAGTAACAGACATCTCAACATTACATTTACATTTAAGTCATTTAGCAACAACATTAATTGTTCAGAGTGAATCAAGCCTTCACGGTTGAATTTCTGCAAAGAAACCACTACTATCAAATTTATTGAAATCAATCAAATGTATTTATAATGCCCTTTTTACATCAGCCGATGTCACAAAGTGCTAAACAGAAACCCAGCCTAAAACCCCAAACGGCGAGCAATGCAGATGTAGAAGCACCTAGAGAGGAACATGGCTCTGAGGGGTGGCCAGTCCTTTTCTGGCTGTGCCGGGTGGAGATTATAACAGTACATGGCCAAGATGTTCAAACGTTCATAGATGACCAGCAGGGTAAAATAATAATAATCACAGTGGTTGTAGAGGGTGCAACAGGTCAGCACCTCAGGAGGAAATATCAGTTGGCTTTTCATCGCCGATCATTCAGAGTTAGAGACAGCAGGTGCGATAGAGTGAGTCAAACAGCAGGTCTGGGACAAGGTAGCACGTCCGGTGACCAGGTCAGTGCTCCATAGCTGCAGGCAGCAACACAACCAGGTGAACTGGGGACAACAAGGAGTCATCAGGCCAGGTAGTCCTGAGGCATGGTCCTAGGTTTCAGGTCCTCAGAGAAAAGAGGGATAAGAAGAGAGAATTAGAGGGAGCATACTTATATTCACACAGGACACTGGATAAGACAGGATAAATACTCCAGATATAACAGACTGACCATAGCCCCCCTACACAAACTATTGCAGCATAATTACTGGAGGCTGAGACAGGAGGGGTCGAGAGACACTGTGGCCCTGTCCCACTATACCCCCAGACAGGGCCAACCAGGCAGATATAACCCCAACCACTTTGCCAAAGCACAGCCTCACATCGCTAGAGGGATATCTTCAACCACCAACTTACTACCCTGAGACGAGGCCAAGTATAGCCCACAAAGTTCTCCCCCACGGCACAAACCCAAGGGGGCGCCAACTCGGACCGGAAGATCACGTCAGTGACTCAACCCACGCACCCCTCCTAGGGATGGCATGGAAGAGCACCAGTAACCCAGTGACTCAGCGCCCGTTATAGGGTTAGAGGCAGAGACTTGCTTGGGCCAAGGAACACAAGCAATGGACATTTTTTTTAAATGTATTTTTAATTTAAACTTTGTTTAACTAGGCAAGTCAGTTCTTATTTACAATGATGGCCTACCCCGGCCAAACCTTAACCCGGACGACGTTGGGTCAATTGTGCACTGCCCTATGGGACCCCCAATCTCGGCCAGTTGTGATACAGCCTGGAATCGAACCAAGGTCTATAGTGCCGCTTCTAGCACTGAGATGCTGTGCCTTAGACTGCTGTGCCACTCGGGAGCCTCTCAAACATTAGACCGGTGGAAATCTGTCCTTCGGTCTGGTGAGTCCAAATTTGAGATTTTTGGTTTTAACCGCCGTGTCTTTGAGACGCAGAGTAGGCGAACGGATGATCGCCACATGTGTGGTTCCCATTGTGAAGCATGGAGGAGGAAGTGTGATGGTGTGGGATGCTTTGCTGGTGACACTGTCAGTGATTTACTTAGAATTCAAGGCACACTTAACCAGCATGGCTACCACAGCATTCTGCAGCGATATGCCATCTTATTTGTTTTTCAACAGGACTATGACCCCAAAAAATGTTTGGTTATTACCTGATTCCATATGTGTTATTTCAGAATTTTGATGTCTTCACTATTATTCTACAAAGTAGAAAATAATACAAATAAGGAAAAACCCTTGAATGAGTGTCCAAACCATTGACTGGCACTGTATGTTTACATTTTTTTAACTTTTAATTTGACCTTTATTTAACTAGGCAAGTCAGTTAAGAACAAATTCTTATTTTCAATGACAGCCTAGGAACAGTGGGTTAACTGCCTGTTCAGGGGCAGAACAGATTTGTACCTTGTCAGCTCGGGGGTTTGAACTTGCAACCTTCCGGTTACTACTCCAACGCTCTAACCACTAGGCTACCCTGCCGCCCCGGTTGAAGTCGGAAGTTTAGATACACCATAGCCAAATACATTTAAACTTAGTTTTTTTTTTACAATTCCTGACATTTAATCCTAGCAAAAATTGCCTAGGAATTCTATAGGATTGAGGTCAGGGCTTTGTGATGGCCACTCCAATTCCTTGACATTGTTGTTCTTAAGCCATTTTGACACAACGTTGGAAGTATGCTTTGGAAGATCCATTTGCGACCAAGCTTTAACTTCCTGACTGATGTCTTGCGATGTTGATTCAATATATCCACATAATTGTCCTCCTCATGATGCCATCTATTTTGTGGAGTACACCAGTCCCTCCTTCAGCAAAGCACCCCCACAACATGATGCTGGTGTTCTTCGGCTTGCAAATCTCCTCCTTTTTCCTCCAAACATAAAGATGGTCATTATGTCCAAACAGTTCGATCCTTGTTTCATCAGACCAGAGGACATTTCTCAATGTATGATCTTTGTCCCCATGGGCAGTTGCAAACCGTAGTCTTGCTTGTTTATGGTTGTTTTGGAGAAGTGGCTTCTTCCTTGCTGAGCGGCCTTTCAGGTGTCGGACTCGTTTTACTGTGGATATAGATACTTTTGTATCTGTTTCCTCCAGCATCTTCACAAGGTCCTTTGCTGTTGTTCTGGGATTGATTTGCACTTCGCACCCAAGTACGTTCATCTCTAGGAGACAGAATGCGTCTCCTTCCTGAGCGGTATGACGGCTGCGTGGTCCCATGGTGTTTATACTTGTGTACTATTGTTTGTACAGATGACCCTGGCACCTTCAGGTGTTTGGAAATTGCTCCCAAGGATGAACCAGTTGTGGAGGTCTACAATTTTTTTCTGAGGTCTTGGCTGATTCCTTTTGATTTTCCCATGATGTCAAGCAAAGAGGCACTGAGTTTGAAGGTAGTTCTTGAAATACATCCACAGGTACACCTCCAATTGACTCAGATGTCAATTCGCCTATCAGAAGCTTCTAAAGCCATAACATAATTTCTGGAATTTCCCAAGCTGTTTAAAGGCACAGTCAACTTAGTGTATGTAAACTTCTGACCCACTGGAATTGTGAGACAATCTGCCTGCAAACAATTGTTGGAAAAATGACTTGTGTCATGCACAAAGTAGACGTTCTAACCAACTTGCCAAAACTATAGTTTGTTAACAATAAATGTGTGGAGTAGTTGAAAAACAAGTTTTAATGACTCCAATCTAATTGTATGTAAACTTCCGACTTCAACTGTATGTTTAGATCTGAAACTAATATACTGTTGAAAAGCCCTTGGTGTCAGTGTGGATGTGTCAGTTTAGTAGATTCGTGGGGCTAAATGAAGGGATTGTACAGGGGACTTTGAACTCTGAGATGGGTTCACCTGTCCTACTACCATGTAGAGCAGTTCTTTTACACTGTTATCAATCGGGCAGTTGGAGCCCTGAACACTGATTGGCTGAAAGCCGTGGTATATCAGACTGTATACCGGGGGTAAGACTTGTTTAATATTCTAATTACGTTGGTAACTAGTTTATAATAGGAATAAGGCACCTCAGGGGTTTATGGTATATGGCCAATATACCACAGCTAAGGGCTGTATCCAGGCACTCCTCGTTGCATCGCGCTTAAAAGCCCGCAGCTGTATTGTTTTGGCCTTATTTCACACCCCATCGGGCCTTATTGCTTAATTCTACAACAGGATCCCTACGTAGAAAGTGACACAAAGCAGGTTGTGGCCTCTGCAAGCTTTCTGTCCACTGGCCAACTGTCTTTTCTGCATTGAGTTGGTTTACCTAACGCTCTGGGGTGAAGTTTCTCCCGGGTCCAGATCTAGAATCAGCTTTCCCTCCCCCAATCCTAACCTTAACCAAGGGAAAATTGCTAAAATGATCTCAGATCAGCATCTAGGGGAAGCTTCACCCTACACCTTATACCTGACACCCTAGTTACATTTGTGAAGAAAGAGCCTGAAAAGTCTGGCCACATTATGTCCCATGTCTTCACTCAGTCTTCTCATTTGGGTCAGAAATCTCACAACAATAATGTGATGTCCGTGTTTTGTTCCGTGTTCCGAAACACATGGCAAGTATATTAAGCCATGCTAAATAAATTGAAGGCTTATCAAAATTCATGGTAGAATGTTTTTGATGCAATCTGGTACAGTGTTTTTTATCCCACTATTTGTTATTTTGCCACACAAGATGCAGTCTTTTTTTAAAATCTTTTGCTTGAATTCATTTGAAGTGAGCACAGTTTCCTTGGACACATTTTAAATGCAAGAATGAGAGCATAGATGGTGAGTGAACAGAGTGAGACTGATTGGAGTGGGGATTTAGGGTTGGTATAAGACTTAGTGCCTTGCGAAAGTATTCACCCCCCCCCCCCCCTTGGCGTTTTTTCTATTTTGTTGCCTTACAACCTGTCATTTTTATTTGGTTTCATGTAATGGACATACACAAAATAATCCAAATTGGTGAAGTGAAATGAAAAAAATTACTTGTTTCAAAAAATTCCAAAACATTCAAAAAGTAAAAGTGGTGCGTGCATATGTAGTCACCCCCTTTACTATGAAGCCCCTAAATAAGATCAGGTCCAACCAATTACCTTCAGAAGTCACATAATTAGTTTAATAAAGTCCACATGTGTGCAATCTAAGTGTCACATGATCTCAGTATATCTACACCTGTTCTGAAAGGCCCCAGAGTCTGCCACACCACTAAGCAAGGTGCACCACCAAGCAAGCGGCACTGTGAAGACCGAGGAGCTTTCCAAACAGGTCAAGGACATAGTTGTGGAGAAGTTCCGCTCAGGGTTGGGCAATAAAAAAATATCTGAAACTTTGAACATCCCACGGAGCACCATTAAATCTATTATAAGAAATTGTTAAGAATATGGCACCACAACAAACCTGCCAAGAGAGGGCCGCTCACCAAAACTCACGGACCAGGCAAGGAGGGCATTAATCAGAGAGACAACAAAGAAACCAAAGATAACCCTGATAGAGCTGCAAAGCTCCACAGTGGAGATTGGAGTATCTGTCCATAGGACCACTTTAAGCCGTACACTCCACAGAGCTGGGCTTTACGGAAAAGTGGCCAGAAAAAAGTAAGCTAACATGTTTGGTGTTCACCAAAAGGCATGTGGGAGACTCCCCAAACATATGGAAGATGGTACTCTGGTCAGATGAGACTAAAATTGAGCTTTTTAGCCATCAGGGAAAACGCTATGTCTGGCACAAACCCAACACCTCTCATCACCCCGAGATCACTATCCCCACAGTGAAGCATGGTGGTGGCAGCATCATGCTGTGGTTATGTTTTTCATATGCATGGACTTCCAGCAGGACAATAACCTTAAGCATACTGCTAAAGCAACTCTTGAGTGGTGTAAGGAGAAATATTTAAATGTCTTGCAATGGCCTAGTGAAAGCCCAGACCTCAATCCAATTGAGAATCTGTGGTATGACTTAAAGATTGCTGTACACCAGTGGAACCCATCCAACTTGATGGAGCTGGAGCAATTTTGCCTCGAAGAACGGGCAAAAAAATCCCATGTGCAAGCTTATAGAGACATACCCCAAGAGATTTGCAGCTGTAATTGCTGCAAAATGTCTCTACAAGGTATTGACTTTGGGGGGTGAATAGTTATGCACGCTCAAGTCTTCGTTTTTTTTCTTATTTCGTGTTTGTTTCATAATAAAATGATTTAGCATCTTCAATGTGGTAGGCATGCTTTGTAAATCAAATGATACTAAACCCCCAAAATCCATTTTAATTAGTGTGTAAGGCAACAAAATAGGAAAAATGCCAAGAGGGGTGAATACATTTGCAAGCCACTGTATCTCGTTGTCCACTATGCAAGGTGTGTGTGTGTGTGTGTGTGTGTGTGCATCAGTGTTTGTCAGGTTTAAGCATGTATTTGTCTTGGTCTTGGACATGTACACATGAATACACGGGGTACTTATTAAAGAATCACCTTGGCCAAATGTCAAACAAATAGTGAGGTACTGCTCAGCTTCAAGGTTTAATGGCCGAATGTCTGTATTGTGGAGATGGTATTTTATACCCTGATGTAGTAGTATTAGTATTATGACAATTATTTTGGCACTCATGGGTCAAAGAAACAGTGTAACTTCAGGAAATAGTTTGTTGTTCTGTCGTCCCAATGAAGCCTATTCTATTAACATAATACAATGATACTTAGTGTGTGTGTGTGTGTGTGTCCTCAGATGAGAGAGCGGAGCAGCTCGGAGCCCAGTAGGAAGGTGCAGACCGAGATCAGTGTAAATGTCTCTGAAGTGAGTACCATGTGGAAGCCCCACTCTACCTACTGTTGTGTGTGTGTGTGTGTGTGTGTATTTAGAGCATCACATTGTCCATCTCATCTGCACCAGATGCACCTCACTAGGATGACTTAAGTGTACTCAAGTCAATCCACCTGCTTAGAAGCATACTTCGGTGGTAATTTGATGCTTAAGATGATTGAAGTGCCAGAACTTGACGATTGTTTGAGAAGGTATACCTCGAGGATGGAACTACCAGTAAAAATAAGTCACAGAAGATACTGGGCCATATACAGTATGCTCTATTTAGTAATGTGGTACTACGCTACTGGCCTCTTTTTGTTAAAGTGAAGATGTTCCTCGTTGTGTGATGGCTGGTGCATGCAAGCTTGTGCAGTTGTTTTGGTATGAGCTGGCGATGCAAGAGTGATCCAGAATCTAATCACCCATCTCTCAGGTCAACAGCAAGGGTTAAACACACACATGTAAAAAAATAAAATGGCCGGTCAACAGCAATGTTTTGGAGACCTACAGGGCTCGACATCGGCGGCTTCCAAACTTCAGGGCCAGAGGGGTTATTTACAGCATAAGAGATTACGCCGAATGTTGACTTAAACTGTTGATGGCTTTCCAGGCAGTACCAAGAGGCAGTGTTATAGATGGGTTTTGATACCCCCGCTGTGGGAAAACACACTGGCTTGTTTACTAGGCTTAATTTAAGGCACAGAGCTTTTAGCACTGGCTGGCTGCTAGTTACGGGAGAGCTACACTGGGGCTACAGGAAAACAATTGTTAACTGATATACTGGACGAATAGCTTTTTGCATGAGTAAGCAGGGCACAAGCCACCTGATTTGAAGTGTTTTCTGATGTGAGCAGCACATTAATCTTGAAAATAGAATCAGAGTGAAATTTACCCCATGTCCAAGTTTAATTTAATTAATTGGCAGCGAAGCCATGGTGTGAAAATTGCTGTTCTAGCCTAGCACACTCTTGATTCAAGTATACTGAACAAAAATATAAATGCAACAATTTCAACGATTTTACTGAGTTACAGTTCATATAAGGAAATCGGTGAACTGAAATAAATGTATTAGGCCCTAGTCAATGGATTTCAGATGACTGGGCAGGGGCGCAGCCATGGGTGGGCCTGGGAGGGCATACTGTAGGCCCACTCATTGGTAAGCCAGGCCCTGTCAATCAGAATCAGTTTTTCCCCACAAGGACTTTATTACAGACATAAATAGTCCTCAGTTTCCTCAACTGTTCTCAGATGGTCAGCTGGTCTCAGATGGTCCCGTAGTTGAAGAAGCCAGATGTGGAGGTCCTGGGCTGGCGAGGTTACACGTGGTCTGCGGTTGTGAGGCCGGTTGGACGTACTGCCAAATTCTCTAAATCGATGTTGGTGGCTTATGGTAGAGAAATTAACATTAATCCTCTGGCAACAGCTCTGGTGGACATTCCTGCAGTCAATATACTAATTGCACGCCCCCTCAACATTTTTGACATCTGTGACATTGTGCAGTTCTGTCAAACACATTTTAAAGTGACTTTTATTGTCCCCAGCACAAGGTGCACTTGTGTAATGATCATGCTGTTTAATCAGCTTCTTGATATGCCACACCTGTCAGGTGGATTAATTATCTTGGCAAAGGAGAAATTCTCACTAACAGGGATGTAAACAAATGTATGCACAAAATTGGATAGATAATCATTTTGTCTGTATGAAAAATTCTTTGGGATCTTTTATTTCAGCTCTTGAAACATGGGACAAACACTTTACATGTTGCGTTTATACAGTACCAGTCAAAAGGTTGGACACACCTACTCATTTGAGGGTTTTTCTATATTTTTTTCATTTTCTACATTATAGAATAATAATGAAGACCTCAAAACGATCAAATAACACATATGGAATCATGTAGTAACCAAAAAAGTGACTCAACAAATCAAAATATATTTAAGATTCTTCAAAGTAGCCACCCTTTGTGTTGATGACAGCTTTGCACACTCTTGGCATTCTCTCAAACAGCTTCACCTGGGAATGCTTTTCCAACAGTCTTGAAGGAGTTCCCACATATGCTGAGCACTTGTTGGCTGATTTTCCTTAACTCTGCAGTCCAATTCATCCCAAATCATTTCAATTGGGTGATTGTGGAGGCCAGGTCATCTGATTCAGCACTCCATCCCTCTCCTTCTTGGTCAAATAGCCATTACACAGCCTGGAGGTGTGTTGGGTCATTGTCCTGCTGAAAAACAAATGATAGTCCCACTAAGCGCAAACCAGATGGGATAGCATATCACTGCAGAATTCTGTGGTAGCCATGCTGGTTATAAGTGTGCATTGGATTCTAAATAAATCAGTGTCACCAGCAAAGGACCATCACACCTCCTCCATGCTTCATGGTGGGAACCACAGATGCGGAGATCATCCGTTTACCTACTCTGCGTCTCACAAAGACACGGCGGTTAGAACCAAAAATCTCACATTTTGACTCATCAAACCAAAGGACAGATTTCCACCGATATAATGTCCATTTGTGTTTCTTGGCCCAAGCAAGTCTCTTCTTATTATTGATGTCCTTTAGTAGTGGTTTCTTTGTAGGAATTCGACCATGAAGACCTGATTCACAGTCTCCTTTGAACAGTTGATGTTGAGATGTCTGCTACTTGAACTCTGAAGCATTTTTTTGGCCTGCAATCTGAGTTACAGTTAACTCTAATGAACTGATCCTCTGCAGCAGAGGTCTCTTGAGTCTTCCTTTCCTGTCGTGGTCCTCGAGACAGTTTTATCATAGTGCTTAATGGTTTTTGCCAATGCACTTGAAGAAGCTTTCAAAGTTATTGAAATGCTTCATGTCTTCAAGTAATGATGAACTGTTGTTTCTCTTTGTTTATTTGTGCTGTTCTTGTCATAACATGGACTTTGTCTATTACCAAATAGGGCTATCTTCTGTATAACACTCGTACCTTGCCACAGCACTGATTGGCTACTTTGAAGAATTTGTTTAATGCTTATTTGGTTATTACATTATTCGATATGTGTTATTTTGTTTTATTGTCTTCAATATTATTCTACAATGTAGAAAAGTCAAAATAAAAAAACTCTTGAATGAGTAGGTGTGTCCAAACTTTTGACTGGTACTGTGTTTTTGTTCAGTATAATTACCTCATCAAACTGTTGGGACAAAATACAGCAGATGTAGTTATTGGATCCATGATTCACAAACATTGATCTACAGAACACAAAATTTAAGGAGAATTGGCAAAACAAAACAAAAATCGAATTACAGTAGATTCATATTACAATATGATATTCCTTATTTTCATCGAAATCGTAAGCCCTCAAATAGAGGGATAGAAAACACCGAACAGGGAGAGGTAGTCAGAGGAGTGAAGGTGTTTGCAGTAGCATGAGAAGTCTGAGTCCTGTTTTGTGGGTCCTGAACAGATGACATATAAAAAGCTTGGTGGAGATGGGGGAGCTTAGCATATTATTACAACCTCTTTCTCAAGGCCTTCCTCCACTTTTTTATCTCGCTTTCTTTCTCTCTTGTGCTCTCTCGCTCTTTCTTTGTCGCTTTCATGCACCATTCTACATCGTTACTCGCCTCTATCTTCCTATCTCCCCCTATTTTCTCTCTCTCTCTCCCTGTATGTAAGGCAGTGACACTAGCAGTAATTGCCACCTCTCGCCCACACAGCCAACACCAAGGCCTTCACTGAGCCAATCCCTCCTGGAAAATGCACTCGGCCCTGAACTTTTGCTTTGGAATTTCACAAGCATGATACAGAGAGCGTCTTCTCACAGGCTCTATCTAGTCAATTTCCATAGATTTTTATCAGGTTATTCAGACTTAGTGCGCTTGGAAAGTTTTCAGATCCCTTGACATTTTCCACATTTGGTTACGTTACAGCCTTATTCTAAAATGTATTAAATATTTGTTTTCATCATCAATCTACACACAATACCCTTTAATGACAAAGTAAAAACAGGTTTTTTAGATTTAAATTTTTTTTTAAATACCTTATTTACATACACTACCGTTCAAAAGTTTGGGGTCAGTTAGAAATGTCCTTGTGTTCCATGAAAATATATTTTAAATTAGTTGCAAAATGAATAGGAAATATAGTCGACGTTGACAAGGTTATAAATAATTATTTTTAATTGAAATAATAATTGTGTCCTTCAAACTTTGCTTTCGTCAAAGAATCCTCCATTTGCAGCAATTACAGTCTTGCAGACCTTTGGCATTCTAGTTGTCAATTTGTTGAGGTAATCTGAAGAGATTACACCCCATGCTTCCTGAAGCACCTCTCACAAGTTGGATTGGCTTGATGGGCACTTCTTACATACCATACGGTCAAGCTGCTCCCACAACAGCTCAATATGGTTGAGATCCGGTGACTGTGCTGGCCACTCCATTATAGACAGAATACCAGCTGACTGCTTCTTCCCTAAATAGTTATTACATAGTTTGGAGCTGTGCTTTGGGCCATTGTCCTGTTATAGGAGGAAATTGGCTTCAATTAAGCGCCGTCCACAGGCTATGCATGGCGGTGCAAAATGTAGTGATAGCCTTCCTCCTTCAAGATCCTTTTTACCCTGTACAAATCTCCCACTTTACCACCACCAAAGCACCCCCAGACCATCACAGTGCCTCCTCCATGCTTGATAGATGGCGTCAAGCACTCCTCCAGCATCTTTTCATTTTTTCTGCAACTCCCGAATGTTCTTATTTGTTATCCGAACACCTCAAACTTAGATTTGTCTGTCCATAACACTTTTTTCCAATCTTCCTCTGTCCAGTGTTTGTTCTTTTGCCCATCTTTTATTTTTATTTTCCAGTCTGAGATATGGCCTTTTCTTTGCCACTCTGCCTAGAAGACCATTATAATTTCTTAATTTCTCAGAACAAGAATAGACTGAGTTTCAGAAGAGTTTTTTTTTTTTGTTTCCGGCCATTTTGAGCCTGTAATCGAACCCACAAATGCTGATGCTCCAGATACTCAACTAGTCTAAAGAAAGACAGTTTTATTGGTTCTTTAATCAGAACAACAGTTTTCAGCTATACTAACTTAATTGTAAAAGGGTTTTCTAATAATCAATTAGCCTTTGAAAATGATAAACCTGGATAAGGTAACACAACGTGCCATTGGAACACAGGATTGATGGTTGCTGATAACGGGCCTCCATATGCCTATGTAGATATTCCATTAAAAATGTTCTGTTTCCAGCTAC
This sequence comes from Oncorhynchus masou masou, assembly GCF_036934945.1. Taxonomy (NCBI): domain Eukaryota; kingdom Metazoa; phylum Chordata; class Actinopteri; order Salmoniformes; family Salmonidae; genus Oncorhynchus; species Oncorhynchus masou. The sequence goes on from NC_088222.1 coordinate 54,333,495, forward strand.
AATAGTCATTTCCAACATTATCAGTGTCTACACTGTATTTCTAATCAATTTTATGTTATTTGAATGGACAAAAAAATAGCTTATTTTTCAACAACAAGGATATTTCTAAGTGACCCCAAACCTGAACGGTAGTGCAAGTATTCAGCCCCTTTGCTATGAGACTTGAAATTGAGCTCTGGTGCATCCTGTTTCCATTGATCATCCTTGAGATGTTTCTACAACTTGATTGGACTCCACCTGTCGTAAATTAAATTGATTGGACATTATTTGGAAAGCTCACACCTATCTATACAAGGTCCCACAGTTGACAGTGTATGTCAGAGCAAAAACCAAGCCATGAGGTCGAAGGAATCATCTGTAGAGCTCTGAGACAGAATTGTGTCCAGGCGCAGATCTGGGGAATGGTACCAAAACATGTATGCAGCATTGAAGGTCTCCAAGAATGGTGGCCTCCATCATTCTTAAATGGAAGAAGTTTGGAGACTCTTCCTCGAGCTGTGTAGTTATATTGACTTTTTTTCTGACTTGCAGCAGTAGATTTAGACTGTTTATTTGCATGTCTCATCATGTGTCATGCATCTTACATAGACGCTCCTCCCGGTCAGTCCATCTTGCGTTCTAGTAGTACTTTTTTAAGGACTGGTGTTATTCTTATCTTATGCTATTGTACCATATGCTGTAGCAATCACTTCATTCTAGTCATCGTGTATTAGAACTGGTATTAATTCATTTTCTGTGCATTTTGTTCTTTTCATGTCTTACATAATAGTTATATTATGCATTTTGGCTGCCACTCTTAATGCTGTGAAAAATGCTTGCACATTCAGGTGTAAGTTGATATTCTTCCTTTTCTACACACAGTATGCATATGCCATGGCTGCCAACATCACAACGTGGAAGCAAATGCTGGTTAGACAACATATACATCACCTAGGTGGATGTTGTGTTATTCATGCATGGCTGTATGTTCTGTATCATCTGCACATAGTTTTATGGCATGGTTCCTATTATTACAAAAGCACACAGGGAGGTTGTGGTTACATAAAGGGCAACACTAGCTATCCCTTACACAGCATCTGCTGGAGCATTGCAGTATGATGGCGCATGATTTGTATGAGAGTAGTAAAACAAGTTTATGTGCATTATCATGCATGTTTGTCCATAGTGCATATGAAGGCATCTTCTACCCTGATGCAGCTCACTGAGCGTGACTCATATCTAACAACCTGTGCTGTTCCAAATGTGTGGGTGCTACATGCTAACACTGTTCAGCAGTCAAGCAGCGTGATATCTTGTGCTACTCGAATGGCGTTAGTCTGTCGTCGGCAAAACATT